>NW_020897703.1:7232606-7299024 GCF_003984885.1 Neopelma chrysocephalum
CGGCTCCGGCTCCGCGGGGAGGAGCCGCCGCTCCTTCCGCCCCGCGCCGCGGCTGCGCCCCCCCAGCGGCGGGGAGGGCCCGGCCCCGCTCCCGCCCGGCCCCGCGGCCTCGCCCGCCGCCCCCAGTGCGGGGCCAGTGCAGTTCCGTGGGTCTGGCCGGGGTCCTCGTCCTTAGGGCTGCGGGCCACCAAAATCAAACGCTCGAAAGTGGAAACAGGTTTCTGGCCTACTTTTCAGCTTGTAGCCAGGGTCACAAACTGCTAAATGAAGTTCTGCGCTGTAAGCGGGGAAAAAAACCCCACAAAAGCAGAAAATAACACATGGAAAAAAGGCAAAGAATCGACTAATGCCAGACTAGGCAGAAGTGGGGACCAGCATGGACCAGAAGCACGGAGCTGGCTCTTATCTCACCCTCCACTCTACTTATCCCACATAAGTGACATGTTGGGACTTCAGTCTCTCCCGTTTTACCTTTAAACAAGGAATACAACCCCTGGCTCTAGAACAAGCAGGCATGCTGGTAGCTGTAATATTTGACTTTAAATAACCACTTTCTAGACTGCTTTACTTACATTTGTTGATTTTCCTCCAAGGTGAGGTAGGCCAACAGAATAGTAATCTGTGTTCCTCAGAGGGCAAGACAGCTGCCATGGGAGGTGAAGAGAGTGAGGAACTTATTTGCCACAAGCACCGCACCCTTTGATGAGGAGAATCTGCTACCACAGAGCAAACCAGTAAGAGAAAGCAAAGAGGGGAATAGTGAGAAATCCTAAGTCCATGTTATGTCAGTTTGTACTTACTTGAGTTGATGAAACAAGACATATTACATGTATTATGAAGGTAACTGTGGTTTCTGGAGAAATTATTGTTGTACCAATACCACTCCTACCTTAAAAGGTAAAAAGGACTAGCAGCAAACTAATACCTTCATAACTAATACTCTGTGCTAACAGACGGTGAGCCAAAAGAGCACACTCTGGACTGAATATTGACTGAATATTTCTTGTGAGAGTAAGGCTTCCAGAATGTACAGGTATCACAGTACCAGAATGACCATGATAAAAAGAAAGGAAAGGACTTTTCTGAACCTATGTATAAGCAAATTACACAGACACATCCAACAAAATAGATTTCTCTTTATTCTTGTAATTGAGTGCTCACAGTATTTCCTTTTTTTTTTTTGTACAAAAGTGGATGCAACTGTCACATAAAAAGCTCAAGAGCTACACAGAATGTAGTATGATTATATCTCCTGTAGCAGCTTCTTTCCTAATCCTCTTCCAAATCCCTTACATACAAAGATAAATTCTTGCAATCCTGACATTAGGATTATTCTTGGAGTAAAACATAAGCTGTAATCTTTCTGAAGCTGCCTGCTGCTCAGAATTAGGGCTGAGTGTCTGAGCATATCCATATTGCAGGGACCCACTGGGGCTCGTCCTGTGCACGATGTACTGCAGACAGCAGCTGTGCAGATGCTTCTTGTAAATTGTCATTCACAATCACTTGATCAAAGAACTGACCAAACTGAACTTCCATTTTCTTAGCCGATTCTTCCATCTCCTGTAAATCTTCTTCCTGTGAGACAGAGTAAGTCTGTAAAACTTAAAAAATTTGTGTAGAGAAACATACCTGTACAGCATCTCCAGAGCACCTTGGCCCACATAAACAAGAGGTGAATAGATAGTGCCAGTCTACTTTATTTCATTTACAGCTATTAGTAAAGTTCATCTGCTACAGTCAGTTCCAAGTCTCCAAAACAGGGCTGACTGCCACACCCTTCCCAAGGAAGTACCTTGTGTACGGTATGCTCCATTTGCCCCAAAAAGGTTATTCTAATGATGAGTGCTGGCAGAGAATGTTAGGGACTGGAAGGCAAATCCACTAATGCTTGTGTTCCGATCCAGATTTTATTTCTCCAGTGATTACGTTTCTTTCTGTTGTAGCCATTATGATTCATTTCCATACAGTTATGGATTGTGGTCTTCAAAACATTAAGATGCTAAACTTGACTATGATTTGCATGGAAACAATTGTGCCAAAGCGCTATATACATTCTAAAATAAGGTATGGATTTCCTACAAGCCAGATTTGTGTTTTATCTATAGAACTAAGTATAGAATTGATACTGATACTGCTATTAAGCATGTGAACTAATAATACATTCTTATAAATATGTGAAAAAATAGTTTATTAAATTACTGAATGAAGTGCATTCCAGGTATTTCAGTGCAAACAGTAAATATATGTGTTGACTCAAATGTTGACACAAGGCAGTTAATTAAAACAAAAATACGCAAAATAGCTTCTCCTTTATTTAAAGATATTTTGAAGAAAAATGCCTCAGTCCCCTGGATACAAATTACAACACTTATGCTTCAAAGCAAATCTGGAGGGGGAAAAAGATCCCAACCAAATGAGACACGAATGATTAGATTTCATCTTAAAGACACAATAATCTTTTTTTAAGAGTTAACACTGTAAGATAGTAGTATGCATTACGTTCTAAACACAGAATCTCAGATTAATAAACTCAATTCTCTTTTATTCCCAAATCTTACCTTGAACTTCATGTTCACATAATAGTCCGTAATGATCCTGGCATTTTTACGTGTCTGCCTCATGCAGCTTATGCTCGGTGGCTTGATGAATATAATGTAGGGCTTTAACTCATGAGTCCGGGCTAATTGTATGCCCTGCAAATGAAGAGTAAAATGAAGTTTAAGTATTTCAAGTGTATTCATCCCACTTTTACTCCCATAAAAAGCCAGTGGTTTACAACACGCTGTTATCTCCAGACCTAGGAGATATCTTTGTCAGGAACACCTACTTGAAAATGGTCTCACTAATAATTCCTGGACCAGATACTGTTAACCAACTGTACCATACAAGGATCACTTAACTCTGCTTGGTAACCTTATTAGGAGATGCTTTCAACATCAGTGAATGACAGAACAGAGTCATTAACAGATCTCTACAATCAGCACATTAAAAATGCATTTGAAACCTGTGCTTTTTTAACTGTTGGGGAGCTACCTTTAGAACAAGTACACCTTTATTGTTCTATATTGAAAGAAAGTATCCTGCTTTCAGAAATCATTGTTCTATGTAACATTCCCTAATGCTAATAAGCATTTTCAAATTTCTACAGAGCAGTGGAGAGAACTAGAAAAAAAAGAAAAAGAAATCATAGCATGTAAAGCTGGTCAAGCCACCAGATTTAAAATCAAGTATGCAACTCAGCAGTAATTCTCCTACCTCACTGCTGTGACTTGATACCCTTCCCAAAACTTGTCCTTTAAACTCAAACCCTAAAAAACTGATAGTGACACATCTGTTCAAGTGGCAAGATTGCACACCCCACCATCCAACACCTCTCTTCCTCCCCTTTGCTTAAAAATGTAACAGAAGAAACCCAAGGAGATTTTTAGATCTGAAGACTAAGGTGTGACCTGATCTGCCTCTTACAGCGGTTTGAGTTTTTGAGTAGTACCCCACAGGTCATGTAACTTAACATCCATTTTAAGCAGCACAAACCTCTGCTAACCTAAGGCTCCAACACACTGATTCTGTGTAATTAGAGGGAAATATCCAAGGTTTACTGAGATATGGTGTCTCTCTTTCTATTTGGTTAGAAAAGATGTTGAAACACCATAGCCCAAACAGCTCCTAAGTACTATATAACACAAGTAATCCAGAGAAGGTTGGTGAGATTTTGCTGGACACAGCTCAAAGTACCTTAGATATGTGCAAGCCCAGGCTTTTATTACCCTTATCTTCATCAGCAAATTCAATGCAAAGATAGAAGGAAAAAAAATGTGAATAGCATCTAAGTGAAGGAGCAGCTTACTCTTAGCCATTACTTCTGAAGAGAAAAAGAGGCACACTATAGTGCCCTGCTTCTGCTTGATTACTTTAATAGTTGCTGCTTTTACCAGAAGGTATTCAGAGATTGGAGACAGAAGGACAGAATTCTCAACTAACAGAGCTTGGAGGAGGAGGAAATCCCATGCAACAGTCTCCACATGAAAGAATAATCCTTACTTTAAGCAAGCATGAAAACTCATTTCTGTACCATCCAAACTGGTCATGCAGCTGCTGGCCTGAAAATAAATGAACTGTCTCGACATACTTGTCACTGTAGTATCACCACCCCCACCCCAAGACCCATGCAAAGAATAATCTTGGGTTAAAGCACCATGAGGTAAAGTGAAAAACAAGACAAAGCAACTGACACCATTCCAATAGCTCAAGAATGTAGAGAAAATTATTTTTCCTCCCAGAAGATTCCCTTCCCCTCTACCACTCACCTGTGGTTCTAAATCTATTACACAGATCTTCCCTTCATCAAGGACTGCTCGCACTGCATCAATACTGGTACCATACAGGTACCCTTTGTATTCCCCATACTCCAGCATTCTGCAACAGAGGTGAGAAAGAAGGACAATGAAAGAGCATTTGAGACTCAAAAAGGTTCCATTTAAAGGTGAAATCTTCAAATGTAATCCAGTGATCAGGACAGAATGATCATAAAACATAGTGAACACTGATGAATGACCTTCACTTTTGCTCTTCCCTGCTACACTGGACACAAAATCAAAACCACTACAATTCAACATCTCCAAAACATGCATTTTTTACTCATCATGTTGTTACAAATTTTGTGTTTAGAGGTTGTGATTTTAATGATGCTTGTCAACTATATACTACAAATAACTTCATAAATCCGAAGATCTCAAAGCACTTGGCACAGCTCAATGAGTGTAGCTTCTGGTGCTGAGCTGGTCTGTCTTAGAGAGATTATTGATGTATAGAAAGGAGCAGATAACTTTTTAATGTTTAGCCCTTACAGGTCAGCTGCTTACATGTCATCACTGCAGAGATCCTGCAACAGGTTGTAGGTCAGGAACAGGTTTGACTCACTGCTCAATTTTCAGAAGCAGTTTGGTTTCCAGGAGAGTTGTGAACTCATAACTTACACATCTAATGAGCTCAAGACTAGACATCCCACTTTCTTTTAGAAGGATTCTGAGATTAAGTGTGGAGGAACCATTTCCAACTGCACAAACACAGTCTTTGAAGCAACTGTCTCAAGTAGTTTGGCCCAAATTTACAGCAAACTTACATAGTAAGAGTGGAGGAGCCCAGACTTGGGACCTAAATACAAAACTGTGTTTTCTTGGATCATGTTAAGTAACAGAAATGTAATTCATCTCTCCTTCTCACCTGTGGCTATACACCATGTTTTCAAAAGTTTCCTTGGATACATAGTGATATTCACGACCATTCATTTCATAACTTTTCTGAACACGAGTGGTGTCTGAAAGGAGATACACACCAAAAAAAATCAGCTGCAACTAAATTATTGTAATTTTATAAAAGAAAATGAGAACTTCATGAAGGACTATAAATCAGAGTTTTCCTAAATAATAACATGAGCTATTTCCATTTGTTAATGCAGAGCAAAAGCCCTGACTACTCTAATGGTTTCCCAGTGGCAAGTCCTTGAAAGTTATCAAAGCACAACTGTATTTCTTGGAATGGAAGGAGAATAGTTTAATCCAAATAGCTGACTCAAACCAACTGCTTTGGAACTGGTTGCACTTTTTTTTTTACTCCTCTGAGGTAAAATTAATTAAAGGTCATTCAGAAAAATCCCACAAGCTTTCCCGTACTTGCACCTTCCCCATATCTAGGATCTTAAGCACAAAAGAAGTCCTGAATTTTCAGTTAGCTTCAGATTCATAATTTCCTGGTTTGTTATCTAATTCTCAAGAACCAACTAAGCACAGGTAGAAACAATTTCAGTTGTTACGTCAGAAATTAAGCTACATAAGTCTCATCTGAGACTAGAAGGCTAATAAGGAAAGCTGCAAAGCCTATTAAGCACCAGCTTCTGTTGCCTTCATTCTCATATCTGATCACTTAAACACTATGAACTTACAGTATCCCCAAGAAACTATTTTTTTTGGTAAAATCTAGGAAAAGTAAACATCAAGATTAAACAAAATCATGCAGATAACTTTTACCTATGCAAAACTTTCAAGGGTTTCAGGAGCTGGGACTTGAAAATACTTTTGTTTGATTTGTCAAAATGAGATAAATCATATTTTAAACTAATCCTTATGAAAGCAAACAATACTGGCTTTCAGTGGAGCTGAAGGAACAGCCATAAAGCAAAGAGTGTATAAATACACGAAGGCAAGAGGGAGGTACTTGGCATTTCCTAATCATGTTTGAAGGAGGTAGTGGGGGAAAGAGGAAAAACATGACGTACGAGGTATGGCACTTCGAAACTCTCGTGGGTTACTTGTGATGAGCCTTCGCCTTAGTTCATTCACACCAACTCCTGCAGGACCTGGAGAGTTGGAAAAGCAACTAATATTACTAACAGGGTACAAATCACTTCCCAGCAATACAGCTGTACCCAGGAGGCAACTCAGCAATAGTATTTTAAAAGAAAAAAAATTATCAAATAATTTCAGACTTAGAAAGGACACTGGATTTGCCTTTACCCAGTTTGCTTTATGAGGACCCTGGTACACTGTGGAACAGCAGCTTCCCTTCAGCCACTATCTAGTCTACTAGATAGACATCAAAGTCTACTTGGGAGCCTGCAGCCCACTTAATACAGTATTTCCTACAGCAAGCATTATTAAAGGCATCTTTAACTTTCCATACAGCCCATTACTGAGATTGTTCTAGTCTGGAGTTAAATTTCAAACATTCTTCTTACTGTTGTCATATCTATGCACTTAACACTGGTTGGAGAAATGCTTCCACATAAAGATGTTTTCTAATAAGTAACAAATAGTTTCTCATCTTTTTCAGTCCCAACTGAATATAAAACTGAACTACTTCCCTATTAAACTCCATTATCAACCAGCGTTCATAACTGTACAGCTTCTTCTAAGGACTTTATTATTATTGTTTTTAAACATTCATTATCTCAGCCAAAGAAGATAATACTTACATTAAACTTTAAAATCAATAATGGGGTCAAATTACAATGATTCTTGAAATGTTGCTCTGAAAGCTACCTCCACAGTCAGCAACCGCTGCAATCAGCTGCAGGAAACCTCAGCGGGTCAGACCATGACTGACTGTTTCCTCCCCTCTGGCACAAGGCTGTGAACTTGGCCTGAGAAGGTAATTAACCCCTTACCCACGAGTATAATGAGTCTGTTCCGGTCTGTTGGGTGCCGCTGGTACCTGACCACCTCTTCATAGGGAGCTGCAAGAGAGCTGCAGCAGCTGCTGGGGCACCGAGTGTAACACGACTGCTGGTTGATCCGGGATTTCCTGCGACACAGGCGCATACTCCTACGGAAACCAGCTGTGAGGGCAAAGACATCAGGACTGGAAAACACACCTGAGATGCAGGCAACTAGTTCTGTAGCCTGGAGGGTCTCTTCCTAAGCCACAAACATAGTACTCCTTGTGAGCTTTTTGCAAGGTGAACGGTAGCGGATTTCATTGCTGCACTTGATCTGACAGGTTGAGAGAACCTCTGAGCATTAAATGACAGCTAAAGAGCAGGCAAAAGTCCCCTGAAAACTAGACCAGAATTAAAGACCACCAAAAGATCCCCAAAACAAGCTGAAGGAGAAGTTTCTGACTACATGTAGCATCCCTAGGGAACAGGCCAAGTTTTTTGATAGTGTGTCTGATTCGCTTTCATGGCGTAAATCGGGAACATTTGCTCCAGCCTCCAGAATGTGTATTTTAAAGGTCACTAAGGTTTAGTATCAGGGACAGTTTTGTGGCCCCACTTTGCCATCCAACTCTGAAAACTTCACATAGAGATCTGCTTTTCTAACGAGAGCCCTCATGATTACTCTCAACAGATGACAGACAACACTATGCAAAATTAATCATGAAGTCAAATTCAAATAGCAGTGGCCAAGTCTTGGTAGAAACATAACAGGAAGACAGATTTAAATGGAGAGAATTAGCATTATTAGGAGGAAAGAGACTTCTTGAAGTTTGGAAAACAGAGTAAGCAGAATTCCATTTAGTAAGTCTTTAGGTGATATAAAGAACAAAGCATTATATTTAACCTCAGACAAGCACTTAATCTAGATCAAGTCTCAGTTATCTTACTTATCTTTAGTCACTGCATACCAATAAAGACTCGTTGACCAAATTCACCAAATTCTTCCTCTTCTAGAATACAAAGAAGAAATACTCATGAAATAAAAAGGAACAGTGAAAGCTTATAAATTAGATGTCTAACAATTATTGCTGATTCCAAAGGAAAGAGTTTCAGTAAACATATGGAAATACCATGCCTAATATAATTTTTTAAAGCACAATATTCCATAGTATGAAATATTAAAATATTTCACATGACCAATGACCAATTCAAAGGGCCAATGTTTCTATAAGAGAAAAAAAAACCAATTTAGAAAGTCTTGGTACTTTCTAAATTATATTTGAAACTCACCATTTTGTTTGTTTAATTCCTAAGATAACTAGATGCCAGACGATGTTTTAAAATTGAAATTAGTGAAAAACCCTCCACCTAATTTAAGCTTTTCAGGTGGAACATAGCTTACAAGAATTCTTTAGTTAAAACAATAACCAGCAAGTCAGTACCTCAAAATCAGAAACAAAAACTTTATAACTAACTTTCTGCCCAATAGCATGTTTGGAAAATGCAACTTGCATCTCTGCTCCAACATGTCAGCCTAATCTATTTCCTCTCAGTCTTTTTGTCCCCATCCTCATGCTGTTCCTCATGAAGGTTTTACTATTCAGGTGAGACTTCTAAAGTTCTGCATGCACTTTTTTAAAAATTAAATCTATTAAATCTGCCTTATTCTGTAAGGCTCAAAAATACCAATTTCCCAATAGATCAATACTCTAAAAGTTTAGAAACTATTTTAGAAAGGTGATTTGAACACATTTAACCAAGAAGAAAAAAATGGTGTCAGTGTTCACCTTTCTCTTCAAAAAGGACTCCTAATTTTCTCCTAATCCTGCATGTAGTTCTCCAAACTGTGGATTCCCTTTATTTAGGCCTTACTAAAACAAGAATGAGATACAAAAGACATCGGCATGTCTTTAAAAACAGTAAGTATTTCAAGAAAGGAACATTTTCTTTGCAAACTGTGAAATGCTTTTAGCAGTAGATTCTTTGATTTACAGTTCTCATAAGCATGCAAGTATCGAAACAAAATTAGATGCATATTAGTTACTCTTTCACATCTATGCACTCTTCAGTACTTGTACCTCTACAGTACAGTTTTACTCCTACATTTCTATATGGACTAAAAACTTGTTTATGACTGTAGAAAAAAATTACTTGGCACAAAACTGCTCATTCAGGGCAATGTTCAGAGTACTGACACATGCCCATATCATTTCTATCTTCAGGTCTCTTGAGCCATCATTCAAATATTTTTATGTATTTCTGCTTTATCTACACTCTGTTCTATGGTATTGGAGTGCAGTGTGGAATCCTACAGGGAACAAGCAATTCAGCTACTGGGTATTGCAAGAAGAGTAGTAGTTCCTGGTAAAGCAATAAACACAGATAAATTCTATCAGATTACTGTTTACAGGAGACAGGGAGAAAAAAGTTATGTTACCTTCTTTAAGCTCCTCTGCACATTCAGATAGAGACAGACATGAAACAATTAGTTTTCAGAAGACAGTCTATACTATGATTCTTTAAAAAATCCAACCAGCATTGTCCAATGCATTTAGGGAATGTAGAAAACAGGTACTGCAGACTTTAAATCTAAATTATGCCTCTTTGAGCGTGAATTCTTAATTCTCAAAGTATGAGAGACTCAACTGCAGCATCTATGTCAGTATTGTACTGCAAAATACATCTACAACTACTGGTTAAAATGTAGAATAGCAAATATTTGCACCTTTATTCCTCTGACTGTCTGGATGCAGCAGAGAGCTGACTCAGCACTGAGCAGTGAATAGGATTTGCTACAGTAATCCCCGAGTGCAGCTATCAGAAACATCCTAGCCTGGAAACAAAAGACTGCCCTGGAGACCTGCTGGTTCCGCCCTAAAAGCTTTGGGCATTGCTTGAGAGGTGGAAGAGAACAAACCACCTGTGATAAGAGAAGAAGATGCAACTGGCAAGTAGGGACCTTGTGGAGAAGAGCAAGTGTCAGGTCAAATGACATTTTCTCCACAAGATTAACAAATATTTCAAATGAGAAGTTTAGCAGTAGAGTTCTTCTAGTGAAAAAATGATTTATTGTAGAAGATGTAAGTTTTGCAGAACTCTGAACGTGCTGTAACTAAGTAGCTGTTTCTGAAATTAAAAAAAAAAAAATCCCATATTGGCTTAGTTTTATGTTTTAAACATAAATAATTAATTTTATAAGCATTTCTTTTTCCTGTGTGCCATCCATGCATACAATCAGGAATCCAGAACAGCTTTCTTCTTTACCACGTCAGCTCTTAGAGGCACTGGGGATTCAGGCCTCCACATTACCCTAAAGTAATCCCATTATCCACTGACATCAGAGCACAGAGCTTGCACGGGTATAACTGAGTAGGATTTGATAAACAGACCCGATGCTGATGCACGAGAAGAGGCACTCACGCTTGTGGCATAACAGGAGGGGGAATCAGAAAACTAACTACTAGGGGAATCAGAAAACAAGAGGAAAACTTAAGGCAACAGGATTTCACATAATGGCTTTTCAAGCCAGAACAGCTTCTGAAGCTAAAATGAATTTTTGGTTTTTGTCACCTGCTTGTTTTTGAGACAGTTGTTTGCCTCTGAACACCTTTCTCTCAGCAGAACAATATCAAGGGATTTAGAGTTAGGTCAGAGGAACTCACCTGACTCAAATGTTTCTTCATCTTGTTTAGTAATCCAGATAGCAAAGGTATTAAAATAAATTCAAAATTTAATTCTTTTCCTTCTAAAGAATTTCAGAATCAGAGATCAGTTTTCCAGCTCCTATCTGTCTGTCTCACATATACTTTCCCCAGATCCATCTACTCTGAGGTGGCAAAATACAGCTCACCCATATCTGAATTAACTGCCTCATCTCTTTCCACCCAGTCCTACAGGAACACATCCCTCCAGGAGAGCTTTCTGAATTACCTTGGGAGAAGGAAGAATAAGCTGTGCTGCTTTTAGTCTTCACATGTAGTATTCACATATGAAAACCTATTCTTGTCCAGTGCCTAAAACCCTATTCTCCTGAGATCAGTTTCTCGACAATGAATTGTGTTGGTTCTCCAAGACTACAATAATCTGTGGCATTAAATATACAATAGGCAAAAAACTATGGTAACCTAACAGCCACAGTCCACAACCTGCATCAGAGGTTGGATCTCATTCAAGCAGGTATTTTTGCACTGGTCCTCTTTTCAGCACAATAATTGACTGTAAGCACCGTACACCAGAACTGCAAATAGCTCATTTTAATGCACTAATACTGGGTGAGGTTTCCAAGGTATGACAAACAGAATTTTCTATCATAAAGTTCACTAGGAGAATAAGGGGTTTTATCTGGGAAATAAAACAAGGCTTTTAACTAGCTACTTCCTTGAAGCAAATAAAATAATCTCAAGTGAATTCAGTTACCTGTTTCCACACACTTCTCGTCAATCTGCATGTCGTCCTCTACAGATCAACACAAGGAAAAAAAATTCATCTGAATCAGAAAAACACTGGGGAGGAAAAACAACCTTACAGATCTTAAAAGACTGAACTCAGACATCAAAAAGAAAATATGTGAAGCTCAGATCATCTTAGATTTAGACATCTTTAAAGATTTTAACTGTTAACTCCAATTTACTGATGTTCCTTGTCTTCAGTGAACACAAGGCTCTTCTTAAATGAGTGCTCTGAAGGACATGGGGCAGAGAGGCAAACATGTCTAATTTGAATTCTCCTCTTGAAATAATGAAAGGTTTAACATGGCTGTCAGTCTGTTTATCCAGTAGATATCTATTTATTAAGTATTACCATGAGGGAATAGAATTTTTTATCCTATAGCTTTTAGAAGTCTATCTTCCCAATATGCTACACTCCAGGAAAGCATTATGTTTGGTTGATTTTATTATTACTTTTACAAGGAAGAAAAGAAAAAGATGGCTTCAGCTCCCTCTCAATCCCCAGCCCACATCCATTCATGTCCCTGAAATGTGATCACATGAGCTTGGGCAAACTCATGGGCTCAGGATGCTGCAGTTTGTGTGATCTGTTCCTGTGCCCCTCCAGACAGGCCCCGTGGGAGCTGTTTTGCAGTTAACAGGGCAATTGTCAACCCCATTCTGCCCATAAGTATCCTTTAAAGAAATGGTCTCTCAGAGCTGCTCTGGAGAGAAAGAGGGAGAGGAAAAGAGAAAGAGGAAATGCTGCCTTTCTTTTCCCAAAGAACCCATCCAAACAGTCAGTTCCCTAACACATAATGCATAACTAAAGTTTCCACTTTAAGACAATGTAAGCATCTACCTTTCCAGGTGAAAAAAGGCTGAATTTCCATTATGTTAAGCACATAATACGATAAGAACTTGGGTTTCTTTTGCATGTATTTATCAAAATGCCTCATTTCTGACAATGTTTTAAAAAGCCTTTAAAGCCACGTGCTATATTGGTTCCAGCTACAGAAATACAATGCTGTCCAGATAAGATTTCATACCTTCTTCCACAGTGCTTACTGCTCACAGCATATCCATTGAAGCAGTTAAAATGCAATAATATTATGGTGAAAGAGAGCCTCAGCTCTAACAAACAAAGCAATCAGTGCAAGAAGAATCCTAGGGAATGAAACATACTCCCTCTGGGATTTATCACAGGAGAAAAAATTTGTACTTCCGTAAAGAACCATAGAAGAAAATGGGGAGAAAGAAAACAGGAAGAACATTTTTTGTCTGGGAATAATTACATGTTTACAGAAAGTTACAGTTGGCAGATATTTCTGGATTGTTACTGTGAATAAACTAAAGGGCAGCATAGCTTATCTTAGACCTCAAGAAAAGAAGTTTCAGCTTTCTCTCAATAGCTTTGATGACAAAGAAACATTCTAAACATTGCATGGCACTTTTCAGTGCAGAACTGGAAAGCCAGGATGCTACAATTGTCACCTCAAGACTTATTTGCATCCAATTATCCTAGAGAGAACTGGCTCTCCTGGTGAGCTCCTAAGTGTTACAGACATCAGATGAAGTTGAATTCACAGCTTCTCTCATAGTCAGATCCCAAGTACACTGGAGACAACCACCTCCACCTCCAGTATTCCAGGTACAATTATCATCAGGTATTTGCTTTTCTGGAGATAGTTAACACACTTCTAGTTACAATATGGCTCCAGAAACAATGTCTTTGGATCAGACTGAATTGTATGAGCTTCTATTTCAGTATCCCTGAAACAAAGACAAGATCTTTCTTTCCTACTGTACCATTCAAGTAACTTTTCACTCACACATTGATGATTTGAGACAGAGATGGGGCTGGAAGGGCTGAGACCACCAGAATTCTCGCTGCTTCCTACATAAAAATAAATTTAGCACAGTTAAAGAAACAAAACAGACCACAAGCACATTATGCTCCAGCCAGATTCACTGTTTACACATAAGATCAATCAGTATTGAACCGAGAGAGGACAAGATTGAAACATTACCAGTGTTTTAGCCCACTGCAGAGTCCTGAAAGAAAGCAACATGCTATCAGAACTATTGAAAGGTGATTCCCAAATCAGCAGCCCAGAAGTATTTAGAGTTATATGAAAGGACAGGAATATAAGCCATACTGTGGTACAGACACCTGGAAGTAGAAGAACATGCTACTGCTACGGGCAGTAGTACTACTGCCTCTGTTACTACACAGAGCCTCCTGCTTGCAGCCTGAATCAAACCCAGTTTGATTTCAACTTTCACTACACAGACCACAGGTAGATTTATTATAGTACAAAGTGGAGCTTCTCATCTACAATTGCATAGCCTTATGCTATCCTGCGGGTGACACAGCCAGGACATGTGGTTACAGGATCAAATTGAGACATGTGCTACAGCAGTTTAGGAACTCTGATTCTGAAAGTGTGTAGAGTAAAAATAATGGGCTAACTATGCAGAAAATAACAGGCAAGAGATCCTTGTTCTTCCTTGAGCATTTTGGGGTTTTTTCCTCTCTCCTTTCTTTTAACCTGGTCTACTTGGTTGTGACTAAGGTTGAAGAGGTCACTCATGCCCCACAGGAAATCTTTAAAAAAATGCTATACTTTTAGTATTCCACTCTTCCCTCTGCCTTTTTTTTTTTTAATCATAGATGATGGCCCTTAATATTCCCTCCATTTCCACAAATCTTTCAGCTGCTACACTCTGCTAGATGACTTAGCAACTAGCACAGAGACTAGACAAGTGCTGCCAGCTTCTTAGATGGCAATTTAGGATGATGCAGGTGCTTTCAAAAGCTTGTTCTCACATAGGTGCTCTTAAGGGAAGAAGAGCAAGAAACTGGAGAACAGAAAGAGGAAAGATGTTTGTCAGATGTCTCTCTGAATCATACTGCTATAAAACATAGGAAAATTTTAAATTACAAAGTCTGAATAACTGGCTAATTTTTGAACTAGAAATCAGGAAAACTGAATTCTTTACCTTTTCAGAAGATGATTTGAAGGTATAAGTCCAGCACAGGCACTGAGATCTGAAACTTTCCTGGCCTGCCACCAGAGAGCATCATTCTGATCCACAATCTGGAGTATTTCCCCCTTCTTAAAAGGCAAACCCGCATCAGCACATGGTATGGCAGGATCTTGCAAGGGCCAGTAATCTGCCATTGCTCGCACATAAAGCTGGTAAACAAAATATACAAGAGTAAGTGGAAGACAGGTTTAGAACAGATGCAACATGAGCTTTACAATCACAGAGTCAGATTTTGCTGCAACTTAAAGTCAATTAACGATGAACCAAAGTTTTAAAAACCAGATCAAGCCCCAAACTCTATCTGTTAATTAAGGGAGGAAAAAACAATTCATCTCATACATTATGAAAAGAATTGACCCTCAACCTGTAGATCACTCTGAAAATGCCCTCATTACACAACTACATTTCCACTTACTGTCTTTACTGCTTCAGCAACAACATAGTGATGTCAGCTGAGAGGTGGCCATAAAGCAAGGTAACACCCTAAGGATTGCAATAAACTTCTAGCCAACATCATTTCTTTGTATCACACAGTTAGGCATTATTGCAGTAACTGTTTGCAGTAACAATCTGGAAAAAGAAAAAGAATGTTTCTTACTGTTGTTTGGTTGCTGACAGGCCGATCAGAAACTGGAATTAATTTGAACATAATGGTCCCCTGAGACAGGGCCTAAGTGATTAGAAAAGGATTAAAATATGGTAGGTATTCAACATAAATAATTAAACACTGGCAGCACAAGCTTAACACAACATGGCTTTGAAATTACTATAATGTCTGTATTACAGATAGAAGTTAGGTAGAGTCAATGTGTCAATACTCTATTTTTTCCAAAAGGAAACTCAAGAATAAAACCTCAAAGTTTTGCTACATCTTTTTAATTCAATGTTTCATTATAAGTATATATAATCTCAGCATTAACTCATACCAAATCTTTCTACTGAAATCTTGTTTAAATTAGCAGCAGGGTCTGGTTAGACAAGTGATGTAAAGGGGGGACGAAAAATATTTAATAATTAATCATTCCAACAGAGTTTGGATTTCTTATACCTAGAAATAGTACAACCAGGGCAATAATACACAGACTTGATATGATTACATACAGAAATACCTCACTGACTGGCACTTCATACTTTGCAGTTAAGAACCCTGAAAAATTGTGGGTAAAATGACAAATAACAGGGACATCTCAACAGATTTCTTCATGAGAATTTTGACACCAGTAATTACACTGCCCTTTTTTTGCAAAGCAAGGTATGAGCTCACAAGCTCATTTGCTCTGCTTTAGTGCATTTTGTAACATGGACTCTTATTAGAGCAGCACCTTTCCACTACTTTCTTGTGGAATATTAATGGAGTTGCACTTCCAGAAAAAATTATGAAGCAGTAAAGTCTGAACAAATTAGTATTTTTCCCAGAAGCTGTAGGTGGAACAGTCACAATTAAGTTAATTTCTGTCCAGAACAGGAGTTAGATTTAATTCTGGTTTCATATATTCTGATTTCATTAACAGCTGTTAACTTCATCCAGAGTAAGGAAACAATCTAAATTTTCTGTTAAAGATTTCAGACTTTCTCCTGTAAGAGAGCATGCAAAAGAGAGAGCATACAGATAATCTTAAGGTACAAAGTAGAAAAAATATTTTAAAAATATTAAATACCAGAATATTAATAACTTGCTCAGGCTCAAGTCCCTCAACAGGAACTCCATTTACTTCCACCAGTTTGTCTCCAGCATACAGCAACCCTACAGTGAGAGCAAACACGAAAACAGCAGCAGTTTAATCACAGCACGGATTATCTTGGGTAGGCAAGGCAGGGTCACACAGATATACCACAGCTTTGAAAGTCAGTATCAAAAGTTTCCATACACCAGGTATGCAGGAAGGCATTTTGGATTTAGGCAGACTTTTGTGGGTCACAAAAAGCTTGTGTATGCTTCAGTTTTCTTATTTC
The DNA here is from genome assembly GCF_003984885.1 of Neopelma chrysocephalum. Classification (NCBI taxonomy): domain Eukaryota; kingdom Metazoa; phylum Chordata; class Aves; order Passeriformes; family Pipridae; genus Neopelma; species Neopelma chrysocephalum. The sequence goes on from NW_020897703.1 coordinate 7,249,194, forward strand.
CTCCCACCTCCCCCATACAACATGTTTACATTCTACTGATGATTTGCCTTAAAAGTAGCATAAACATTTTAATATAGCTCCATTTCCCAAAGTAACCTCTGAACCTATTCTAGCTTAACCCATTATATTAGTAGACCATGAAACTTGGAATCAGACCCTCAAAAACTCCAGGTGCAGTGGGAGATCTTGGGACTCCTCTCTGTCCTTTACATTAAAATCTTCACAATATTGTTTTCTTTTCTGTTTTCCTTTAACTCAGTTAAAACATTAGTCAAACTCAGAACTTAATCAGCTGTTTTAAACAAGATGGGTTTTCTTCTCTATACAAAGTCCAGAAAATACTAAAAGGAATGATTTTATAACTATTACAGTTGAATTTTACTTCAGATGTCTTACATTTTAGTTACATTTCCTAAGGGACATGGAACACATTCAATTCTAGGATGACAAAGTAGTAACATTTCCAAGGAAACTCCTTGGAAGATTGCTTAGCAACTAATGCTGTCGAAGTGTTTAGTGGACTAGTGCCAAAAAGTATTACTACATATTCCTTAAAGCCCATTATCTTATAGAATCACAAACGACTGATGTTTTCCATTTGTCCACTAGGGAACGAGCTGCTGGTATTCATACTACACTGCAGTTTGGGATATCCAGGTATTGGTGCCAAGAAAAATTATTGAAAACTGGATTTGTATCTCAACTCAGTCTCAAACAAGCACATTTATCTGAAAATTAATGAAGCCAGAATCAAAGTCACTGCAGCGTATCGCTATTTACAGAGCTGTCCAATGTACACACCTTCTTGCTCTATAATGGAACAGTAATTGTAGAAGCTAAGCTGTTATCTTACTTCAAATATCTTATTTTTCAAGTTCAGTTTTATGTATCACTTTATTTCAAATTCCACGTACCACTTCTGTCTGCCAGGCCACCATGGATCACACGGGCAACCGTGATGTCCCCTGTTATCTCATGGCGTTTAATGGTGGCCCCCTGGCAAAAAGGAACAAAGAAAAAGCACACTGATCACTGAAGGACCCCAGTAAGTTTCCTTTCATATCACAAGTCTGATCTTCACAATGACAAAAAGGCACTGAAAGATACAGCTTTTTTACCACAACAAGGATATAGTGATAATGTATTAGTACTAAGTCCTCAACTTCCATCACACTGAAATAACCACATTGATAGATAGGATTCTTACAGACAATCTCAATACTACAGCTATCTTTTCCTAAAACAGATTAACTAAGCTATACAGTGTTTGCTGCTTATGAGCACAAATGATTTCTAAACAACTTCCGGAGTCTCTCCTCCCTTCATTTCTATTTTGGCCAAAGGAATAGCTCTAAATTCAGTTCGGTTTTATCTCATGTAATGAAAATGCATCTGCCAAATGTTCAAACCCCAAGCAGACAAGGCACTGGACATCTCCAGTTGTACCTGCACTGTGCAGGGCTAGATGGGCTCCTAAGGCCCTTTCCAACCTCAACAATCCTTGCAATTCTGTAAAAACTGGACAAGAAAGCTCACAATCCCTGTGACATTCCTGGAAAGAAACCAATATGCATCTGATGCATTATCACTGCTTGTCTAAGTTAAAATAATTTGACAGATACCAGAAAGCTCCCTCACCAGAGGCTGGTTGTTCTTCACTAAGCAGACAATCCTCATAGCTTCTTCATTTTCAGGTATGTTGTCTGGCAGTGGTGGAAGGGTTGGTTCAAAATCTTTCTGGGCCACAGTGTCATGAGCAGATAGCAAAGCCTGTTACAAACAAAACCTAGCAAATCAACCAACCCACAAGCAAAGATCATACAACAGCAGAGCTTTAAACAGTGACTGGTCAGAAAACAAAAATCAGTGAATAAGTTCCTGTGTGAACACAGATCCATTGCACACGTTGATATTTTCTTGTTTCCACTTGAAAAATTAAACCATGGAATAAAGTTTTAAAAAAAGTTGCTCTCTGTGCTTTTTCTGGAAAACTTAAAAAGGTAAAACATTTCTGTTTGGAGCTCTAGGATAAAGAATGCAGGTTTTGCAATTTCAAGGAAAATCTGGTTATATATGTTTGCATCAACTGCCCATAATTTAAAACTTTGCAAGGAATATCTTTCAAACACAGCCTTTAAATAAAATACAGCCCACTGCAGGTACTTTAGATACACAGTCCACATTTGATTTCACAACCAGGTTAGTTTGTGATTTATTAACTATGTCTCTTCTGGCTCCTTTGCCAGCTCTTGTGAACAGCTGCCCATCCATTTCCAGTCCAAATGCAGACAGGTCTGTGAGCAAACTTTTCCTTTCCTTATGCAGGACTTGCCTTGAAGTGTGGAGCACGCAGGAGTCGTCTCAGCTCTTTGATCTCTCCAGACTGAGGAGCTTCGCGCAGTAACTCTACCACCTGATAAACGTAAGAGAGAAAGTCTGGAGATGGATTCTGGAGGACAATTAGCTTAGAAAGCTCTACACTGAAATTAGAGGAGTATGATATGGAGACAGTGTTAAGCCCCCCACATTCTATGACTCAGAGGATGTCCATATGGCTTGGTCTAGAACTGGACAATATGACCACAGCTGCGCAACATTCAGCCAGGCTTAATTTAGTTCAGGCGCAGTGCCATGTGCTCTAAATTAGCTTTTGCTCCCATCCCTCAACCAATTCCATCACTAGTCTCAATTTCTCTACTTAGTGGGAGAGTCAACTCTCCCACTAATTAAAAGATTAAGAACCTATCAGCTATTATGATTAGAAAAATCTAAAAAGCTTTTCAAAGGCCTCATGTCAGACTGCTTGATTGTAGCCCTAATACTGAACCACACAGTTACATGGAAAGAAAAATACCTGGTCAGTGGTTAAAACAAATACTGTGTGTTCATTACACTGGTCAGGACTCGTGTAGTCCAGTGAGCATGGCTGTACCCATTTCTCATGCCCCCTCTCTTAACACAGTAAGGGTGGTTGAGTAATTTTAAAAATGTGCAAAGAGAAAATCTTTTAACTTTATATAGTGAGACATCACCTGAGACACAAAATAAATATCAGAACACTTACCTGCAGCTAAGTTGATTAATTTGGTATGAGTAAGTAAAGCAATAAACTCTGTATACACAGTCTCACCTCACGATTCAATGCACGTGCCTGCAGTGTGACAGGAACTGGTCTTTTTCCAAGATAGTGCTGGAGGCATTCATAAATCTGTTGCAAGCCATGACAGACAAGACAATGCAATGACAACATTGATCTGTTCACATGATTATATAGATACATACGCAACACACAATGGACAACATTGTATTTCTAGCAATTCTCAGTCCAACTAGAACCAAAGAGCTTGCAATCTAAATCCTTAATGTCTAATGCATCTGAAATTGAGTCTAGAATTGACTTCCTTTCCCTTCCATATTATCAGCTAGCCAGCCAGTTATACTGTAGTTTTGAATTTTCCAATAAGAAAAGCTGTTTACACACATCAATAGCCTGATAGTGTCAATTCTGTTTCGTAGTGTGTTTCCTTCCTCTAGTTGCAGGCATAATTAACAAAGTAAATTTAACTTAAAACAAATTGCTGTATTTAAAATGCCTTTATGGGCATTCTTATCCACTACAAGTTTTTCTTGTTTAAAATTTAAAGATTTTAAAAATCCTTGTTAGACAAAAAGTAGAATTGGTACAGAATTTGTTTCAGAGATACAGTTCTGCTCAGGATAGACACATCTGTCAAAACTCTGTTCTCTAACAACATAAAATCTTCAACTGCACATCAGATCAGTGAGATGCAAAATAAAAGAAATATAATTTCACAAGCCAAAAAGTAGGATTCATAGCCATATAGAGATTTAAGAATAGAAGAGACAGCTGATCTACACTGTGTTCAGCCTATGTCTCTGTCCCTTGGCCTTAGTACAGACATATAAAGTAGAAGAGTTTAAATGTCCAAGACATTTCCTTTAGAGCAGAAGGGTTTTGGCCACCTTGACTGCTAATGTTAGGACTGACTTTGGGACTATCAACACTTAGTGTAAATAAGCATTTATTGTCCTGGTATGGCAAAATAAAGTAGCTATTCCCTAGAGCTTGCTCTTTAGGTAACCTTTGCTTTCACAGCCACATATTACTTTACCTTTAAAAGTGCTTGCAGCCAGCGAGATCTGAGCAGGTCATACAACATGCCAACACCATTGACATCTCTCTTACAGAGCAAACTGAGTTCTTGCAGCACTAGAGTCAGAACATGAGATACACCTGAGCCCAAGAAACAGAAAAGCGCAAAACACTTCAGTACAAAGAGAAGACCAACCAAAGCCAAACAGTGGCCCAGGCCTTCAAAAAGCACCTTTCCTTAATTTATACTTCCAAAATGCACAAACATTTTCTGTCTGCTTTGCTTTTTCCCTGCAATCAACTCTGTTGCATAAGTTATTTTACTGTGTTATTAAGCAGCAGGGTTAGGTCAATACTAACAAGTTACAACTGACCTGTGTGAAAAACACACAGGGAATCTCACGTGTATCAGTCTGGGTTCAAGCTCGTACCTCCTACTGACAAGAGGTAAAACAACAAAAAACTCTTTGACTTTATAACCCACAAACAAATGCCAGATATTCTATTCTGATGTTCTCTTAAGTTAACTGCATATCACCATTAAACACCAAGAATCATTCCAATTATTAAGTACTAATGCTTCAGTCACATTCATCTCTCTCATGACTCAATGGAAGAAGAGTTACAGAGACCAAGGAATAAAACTTTTTTCAAAAAGAAAGAAGACTGGTAAAGAGATGCAAAAGTTATGAGTACCATTATCTTTACTGCAGACTGTTGGCACCTCCATCTTCTCCTTTATTCAAGGAGATTCCACCCTCTTTGAATATGGCATTCACGCCACGTAGGTCACAAAGAGAGATGTTGAACTAGGGAAAAGAGTACACAACTCAGAATACTGTCAGGTATTTTAGAGTGACAAGAAAGCAGAATTTCAAACAAAGGGAGGCAATCATTGATATTTAAAGTGCACAACAGGTTGCAAGAATAAATGAAATACGTGAGTCCCACCTGTAAGTTCAGCAGTGTTCACAATGCAGACAGACAAACCTCGACTGCTACATGGCATTTTCTTTCCTTTATGGAATTGTCATTTGCTTGCTTCATTAAGTCATCTAAAGTAGCAAGCTTTTTGGTACATCTTCTGTTCTCTAGCTTTTTAAGTGCACTACCATGGAAAGTTTCATTTTTTTCCAAACACTTAAATCTTGTTTTATATCAATATAGCTTAGAAAATTCTACTGAATTTTCATTGAGCAAAGACATGATTTTGAAAAAAGGGATCCCTGCCTCTATCACTGTTGAAGTTTAAGGTCTTTGAAGGATTTGTTCAACAAAGATTTCATTATTTTTCTCTATTTCCTCACAGGGAATTCAAACTCAAAAGTGCAAAACCAAATAAAAAAAATCACACTCCTTACCTTACTGGTATCAGCATCTCTCTCAGGCAATTTAAAATCAGTTGCTACTTTGAGAGATGGAATCAAAAGTTTTATTTGCTGATCTAAAAAAAGTGTCACTGTTTTCTTTCATTATAAAACACAGCATGTAACTACCTTTTTTTTCTTTAGATTTTAAAATTGGCATTTTTAAGTAACGCAGGAAGCCAACACTTAGTAATTAATCTGTATCCATGTTGCATGACCTTTTCACACATAAAATATAAGCCTCCTAAAATTTTCTTTCAAATTCCTTCCCTCCCTTAAAATTCTGTGACAAATTATCACTAACCTATAATGTTCCCTTAGACTAAAAATGGAAGAAGTTCTGCAATCTGCTGTTCATAGGAAACAACGGAGTCCAGGATTGCTACGGAAAATTCTCTGAACTCTTCTTCTGAAACAAGTATAGAAATTCCCCGGGGAACAGCACACGGTGCATTTATACCTCAGAGCATCCAGAATCTTTGTTACGTCCTAGCTGACCTAACTTCAAATCACACTTGATACAAATTTATTGTCATGATTACCAGTATTGTAAGATTACTCTTAAAGAGTTAAACGTTTCAGCTGGCCACTCAAGAGATGACTCAGACTACAAGTTAAAACACTGTAACATGTTGTTACAGTTGTTTTAACTGAGTACTTCAGCCAATAGTGAACCACAGTGTGTGACGCAGTGAAAGCGTTATCAAATTCTGTTAAATATACAGTAGTTTATGTCCTGGACTAGTACAGTAAAAAGGCAGCCACTTTCCTCTGGGTTGCTCTGTGGACAGAAAACAGCAAAGGTACAAGCAGGAAAAGTATTATCTTGATCTGCTTACAAAAGCAGAAGGCATTACTGTCACTTTTACTGCACGCAATACTTATTTTTAGAACATGCTTCCTCTCTCTCCTGTTAAATCATAAAACTGTTTTCAAAAGGCAGTGGAAATTAAGGGAGGAAAAAATCAGCAGTCAAACATTTTATTACTGAGTCTGGGCAACTCATTTCAGGATACTGCTACAGGATACTCAGTGATATATCTTATTGAAATTCTAATCCAAAGACTGCTTTAAAAATCATGATTACTTCTTTCAAAGACTCACAAAAATACTGTTTGTTCCTCTCCCAATACAACTGAGGTTTGAGCTGCAAAGATTTAATATTTTTCAATGGTCTGAGTTCTTTTCCTTTAAGAGTTTGCCTTCCCCTTTGTTAAGCTTAGTTGATCTGCCTAATGATGGATTTAACAAAGCAGGCCATATAAATCTAGTCATGAAACCTGTTTCTTAATTGGAGACAAGGCAATCAGAGACAAAGAACAACATTTCTGGAGATGTTAAAATACTTCAGATTCTGCTAAAATACTAACAGTATCATTTCCCCTTTAAAAACTCAAGGAATTAATTTTTTTCCCCATGGAGCATTACAGCTTCTGGTAAACTGGAGTGTCTTTAGACGTTTTAGACACAGTTTGTTTTGAAAGTTGACCTCAGATTTCCCAGAAAAACTGGGAAAGCTACAGAATGGTGATTGCTTGCCTTGTTGGGTGAAACCCTCGGGCATAGCTATCAGAGAGCTGCCAGGGATAATAATGAACATGTAGTAACCCTTCCATCCTTTGCTGTCATCTTAAACTACAGAGTTTATGCTCTCACTAGCAGAAGCAGCATTTAAACATCAAAATCCATCAAGTTCTTAATAACACAGCTCACCTCAGTCATATATTAGTAACTGTTTCATATTTTCACACAACAAAAGGAAAGCAGCTTCCAACTGTAAAGTCTGGTTTCAGAAGCTGTCAGTAGCAGCAGATGATGAAAAAGTCATTACCAGAAGAGAGGAAGAATAATATCTGGCTTCTGTGCCCTAGAAATAGACCTACTAGATTGCTTGCTTAAGGACAAAGGTCAGAGTTCAAACAAACTTACAATTACTACTGTGTCTTTATTTCCCAAGACTTCTATCTATGCAGACTCTAAGGCCAGAGCTCAGGGTCTCCTCATCCAGGGATCTAAATAAATTAGATGGAAATTCTTGCTAAAAGGCTTACCTGACTAATCTCCCAGCCAGTGTAAGGTCCTTCCCATTCACACGTACTGCAAGCACTTACAGATGCTCATTAATAGAAGACATTTCTTTTTGCCTGTTATTAGGGACAGACCTGGATATCCATGCTGAGTGTACCAGAACCTAGAGTCAAAATGAGTCAGTCACCTCATGTCTACAAACATCAGTTATCCCAGTTCTGGGCTACAGGGCTTCCTTCAGCAGTAGAATATGAAATTCCTTGACCCTATTTGTCAGACAGACCAGAAGCTCTTATTGATACAAGGCTAGAGCTGCAAGGGGGCCCAAGCCCTTCTTTTAATACAGTTTTCAGAATTGCCTTTAAATGGACAATTTTGCATGCTGTGAAGCCCCTAAAGGGGACACCACCAGGGAACCTGACATCCAGAACATCACCCCCCACTCTTATGAACTTTTTTGGTTAATGTGCTTCACAAGGTTACTGAGCACTTTTAACAAGGAAAATTACTCATATCTTTAAGTTTGCCAAAATTAATGATTTGGCATATTGAAGACTGCAAATTAGCTTGAGGGCAAGGAACACTCTGAGAAACCTTTTTTTCCAAATAAGCCACTATAAATCAGCAAACTGAGTAGGCAAAAAATGGTAATAAGAGCACCTCAGCACCTCAAATGACATGCCCTATTCAAGGCTTTCTTGTTCTGCATTAAATAAACATAATTAGGCTAGTCTCATCACTGAAGTCTGTCAGCTTCCTTTTCTAGTCACTGTAAAGAACCATCTTGCTTTTTGTATACTTTTTGAGACTTGAAAGTGTTTTAGCTACAACAGCAACCCTAAATACTAGTGGAATACATTGACACATTTTAAGTAAAGATAAAAACCTGTACTTTGAAACTGTATATTGTTATCTCGATCCAAGAACCACTTAACACAAGTCAGAGATAGTACAGTTTGAAAAAGAAGACTAAAAAAATGTTCTGATGTAAGGCATCCTGTGAGATTTCACAGAATCACACCTGCATATGTAAGGTTGCTAATGGAACAATTTATGCTATTACTCTTTGTAACCAGATCCATTCAGTAGTGATTCATGCTGCCTCCCTCTGAAGCAAAACCTCCCAGCTGCAGTGGTGGTGAGAGCCCTTGTTTACACGGAGTAACACCACTAAAACATCGCTTCCTAAAGAGCAGCGCACCCGGAGAACACTTGGGTGCAGCACACATTGTCATGAGGGGCAGCCAGCTCTACTTCCAGCTGTTCACTGCCAACAGCTTGGGCTTTCTGAAAAGAAACCAAAACCCCCCTAAAAAAACAACCATCACACTGACACTAAATCAGCTTAGAAGTACATACCTAGGTAGTTCAAAGAAAGGATTTGTCTTACAGTCCCGTATCCGTCACATATCTTTCATCTACCTTATCTCCCAGCATACCAGAACAGGTAGTTTCCTAACCTGTTTCTAAAAACAAGTACAATTAAGAAGTGAACCTACTTTTGGCAAAATATATCAGTAATGTATAACACCTGGCATTCGAGTCAGGTGAAGATTAGGAGCAAGGAAAAGTTCTCTTTCAAGCTCCTACTCTCCTTTCATACATTCCTCTAATATTTAGCTAATGAGAATTGAACAGATATCACAAGTTTAATTAGCTTTGCTGTAGCTATGAGAAGAAACTAATTTCACAGTTGTGTGGGGGAAAGGCATCCTTGCAGTACAATGGTTTCAGTGCATATTTGCTTACCTGCAGACACCACAGAATACGCCATGTTCAGCTCATGCAGAATTTCCAGAAGGAAAGAATATTTGCTGGATGTTCATAGAGCAAGTAACCTCACTGCCCTAGCTAATCTATGGACATCCTCTCCTTTCTAATCCGCAGAAACCTAACCTTAGAACTACTCATTACCAGGGAGAAGAGAACAAATCCCCTTAACCCTTTTCTTGCATAAAAACCCTACTTTACATTGCCTCTCACTTCAGCAGTTTCTTATTCTCAGCAACTTTTCCAGGCAGTAGGGCACTCATCTCTTGGGGTCTGTCTTCAGCTACTGTGCCTGTGACTGCTGTGAGAATCTCTAATACCGTAGCACTGATCTTCTGTTGCTGGGATTTCTGCTGTAGCACAAGAAATATCCGGCTTTCAATTTAAGGAAGAAAAAGGAAGAGAGAGAAAAGTAATTACCATGAAGCAAACCAGCTGAAAAGGTCCTACAGGTTAACTCATTTCTTTGTTAGCTACAGCAATACACAAATCAAAGCTGGTTTGTACTGATTTCCTAATGCATCACAGCCCACATGGGCTGTAAAGTGGAATCTGTGTCAGAAGCACATTTAATCCGAGGATTCTCTTCAGCTAATAACTGAACTATACATCAGAAAGACCAAAAATAATCCAACCCAGACTGTCTGCTTCTCTTAATCAGCAAGCTGAATTCATATGTGATACCACTACTTTTTCTAAGAGGTTGTGTGTATATATACATACCTTGTATAGATATATCTCTCTGTAAAGGCAAATGTATTATTTAGTTTTTTTAGTTCTCAACTTTGCATCGTTCACAGTAAATGAAGTTACACATTTAAAGTTGCTACATATTTGTAGATATACCTTGTTCTTGAAAGGCAGAAAGATTATGGAAAAACTTCCCATCTCTAGTTTCAGTTTAAGGCACAGAATCCATGTAGGAGTAAGGTCATATGAAACAAAGTTTTTCACATGTCAAAGCTGAATATTAAAATCTTTTCTTCTGAAACATCCAAAGACAACAAACACTAATCAAAAACAGTTACGGGGAAAAAAATCCAACCCAAATCTGTTTTTCATGATAACACTCCTATAAAAGGCAAAATAAATCCTGAATTCAGATCTTTTGTAGATGAAAATTATTGCCATTGATTTACTCAGCTGTTCAGCATAGCTCCTTTTCAAAGGGCGGTTCTGTTCCTACAGGTTTCAGTTAATTTTTTTTTTTACATTGAGTTCTAAGAGATGATTGCATGGAAAGGCTGCATCAGGCACAAAAGATGAAGTGCTCAAATTCCTGCCTTATAGTTCATTACGCTCTACACCCCTAGTTATGTGTCTTCCCCCCTTCTCAAGTTAACTTTCTAAAGCTTCCCTTTTCTTTATATTATTGCTTAACTCTCCTTGAATTTTTAGTATAATTTAAAAAATAAGATTAAACTAACACTAAGTTCTTTGCAAACATGAAGTCTACTCTCCCTATATTCCCTTATCACTATTGCAAGTCTGTTGCAAGTTTAACAACAGTTTTAAACATGAACATTCCAGACTTAACTTTCCCCTCCTCTAATAAAACTAAAAATAATTTCAAGAAGACCAATCATTTTTACTTTATTATGAAAATTGCTACATTACAGTCACTGCTCAAAACACTATTTTAGCATACGATTTCTTTCTATTTAGGTGCCAATACACCAGCCATGATTACTACTTCAGAGTATGAGTAGCGTTATCTATGGCAGTCTGACATAACTTAAACCATTCTGTAATCTATTTTTTCCTCTCCTTTTTTTTTTTGAGTCAGTCCTGTAAAGAACAGCACCTAAAATACTCTAGTTATCCACTAGTGGCATTGGAATAAAGTTAACCATAAACCACAGAAGAACACACACATCCACAGAAATTCCCCAGGGAAATTACTTGTTCTCTACAGTCTCCAAGGTGAACTGCTCCAGCAGTGCTCAGGAGCCACGGACCGTGCTGAGGGACCACAGGGAGCTTTCCTAAAGCAGCAAGACCACGTAATTAGTGCTGACACAGACACCCCAGGGCCCCCCATCCGAACAGGAAGCACTGGAGCCTTGAAGCTGTGCCTCAGGGGCAGCTGTGCCTCGGTGCAGGCGGGACCAGGGGTGATGGTGGCAGCTCCAAACCCGCTGTCACAGCCAGCTCGACACAGCCTGTGAGTGAAGTGCTCTGGAGCTTTCCTACAGTGGAAAGGCCTTGAAACCAGTGCCAGGAGTTTGCCTCTGGAGCAGCTGCTCTGCATGATGAAGCCCTGCTTCCCGGGAAGTGGCCAGACATTGCTCGCTGCTGAGGAGGGGAGCAATAGAAAAGCTTGGTGGGCATCTGGTGTCCAGCCAAGGCCAACCCACCACACCTGTTTAAGAGCACCCTTCTTACCTCCTATCACATGGCCTTCCAGAGAAAGCATTTGTCCTCTGACCTCAGGGTAATCAAACTGAACACTGCAGAGCATTTCATTCAGTGCCAAAATCTGAAATGGTCAGTGTCTTTTATTTATTTCATAAACAGAAAGAAGGGTGATCGCCTGTATATTTACAATTCTAGTAAACAGGGAAGTCCATAACAGTGTGATTATTTCCACAACAGCACATGAATACTGCATTCAGCAATGCTGTTCAACACAGATGCCTCAAAACCTTCACAGCCAAACACAGTACAGTTACCCATTATAAATACTAACATACTTCTATTTTATTAAATAAACAAACATAACAGCTTAATTCAGGAAGACCAAATGCCTTCTGTGGTGCAATTCATTCTCTTTAAACGTCTCTGTTCACAAACCAGGAATAATAAAAACAAACCCCCTGCTTTGGAAGCCATGCAGTCCAGACTTTCACATGTGTTCTATGTAGGTGCCGTGCCTTTTTGCAGCATGGTCCATTTAAAAGGAGTAAATAATCTTTCTGTTAGAATAGGAAAGTATTTCTTCTTGGCAGGTACTTGACAAACCAAGTCTCTAACTTCATCACCACTTCATAGTTAGGCTCTGGCTGCAGTTTTTGAACCTTAGAACTGAAAGTTCAGAAGAAACAACTGAATATTTTCCTCTGTAGCAGGAGAACTGTAACCAAGTGTTTTCTAAGGGCCATTTCAGGGAAGAAGTGGTTATTAGTGAAGTTCCACTGAGTAGATTATCCCACAGAGCCAGGTCATACATGATGGTCTAGGTAAGCTTTTCATGTTGAATCTGGTAGTAACATGCCTGAATTAAAACAAAGTTCACATTAGTGTACATACCAGTTCACAGCAACCTGATAAAGCAGCACACGTGAAAAGGCTGATGTTTTTTCTATCCAAGAAAACAGAAGACTAGGCTCTCTACAAGCAGTGATGCTACAGTGACACTCAACACCTGTGAATCTTCTGATATGTAAGCTAGCAAAAAGAACAGGAGACTAAGTTACAAATGACATCCAACTCCTAATCAAGCAAGATAGCATCTAAATACTTTCATAGTTCCCAGCTTTGTCAAGATGAAGTACATTTTTGCTCGTAAGTCCCTCTTTGCCCTTTGACAGAAGGACTCAAAAAAAGAAAATATTTTCTTACAGGACAAGGGTGCAGGGGTGAAGCATTTCAAAAGCACTCAGACTGAAAAGCACTTGTTTGAACAGTTTTGAGGTACCAAAACAACGTATTTCCATTACGAAGGTCTTAGTGTACAATAGGATATTCTCCCAAACAGATTCTCTTCCTTTTCCCATACTTAAAAAGATAAGAGTACTTAATAAAATGTGGAGTGATACTAAATTTTTAAATTTTTTTTTCCCCAAACTGAATTCCTGTAGAGTCTTGATGTAATGTTAGGCTTAAACTTTACTGGAAGGCTAATCTCCAAAGAAGAACTTCATTTCAATTTTTATAAAGGAAATGAGGCTTGTTAAGTTTCAGGGGAATGACAAGCTCCAGGTGAGTTAGAACAGTCAACAGCAACCAACATAACATTTGAATAATGTACATTTGCACAGTGCACCATTTTATTAGCAGTACTTGCAATTGTTATGTTATCCAGAGCTCCACCTTAAGTTTCCTTGCTCATCCCAGCTAAAAATTTCAATTAAAAAGTCTGAGAAGTTACAGCCTAATGTTCATACCATTGTCCTAAGATGATCTTCATTGCTAAAAGCTGATTATTTCCAAAGACAGCCTTTAATAACTCTGAATAATTTTCATACCTTCAAGGTAGTGAACATGATGCCTTGCTCCCCATGCTGCAGATAGGGATCCATCAGGTCTTCAATTAAGTGCACCTCAGACCCCAGATTCCTTATCCTGTTATATGTGAGAGTGGGAAAGTGAGCAGTTGAACAAAAGACACCATTGTAACTTTTTTACTTCTTGTACATGGTGTTGTGCAAAAACCCATGCTTGTCCCTACCCTGAGTCACAGACATCTCACAGTAAACTGTTCAAGATTTTTTACGGCCAAAGCAAACAGTCAAACTGGAAAATTTCCAGTTATAAGAAGCTAGCAACTAGTCCTATGACAAGCAGCAGGCGTTTTTAATACAGGTTAAAGTACTCATACTGCTTATGCTCAGCTTATGACTGATGCCAACCTTAGTGCCTACCTGGCTCGTAGCACCACATAGAGAAAAACAGGAAATAAGTCATCCATGGACCATAGAAAATCTTCCTGAAGGGTCTCAAGTACACTCTGGGAGATCTCTTCAAAAGTCTGCTGGATCACCTTCAACTTGTCAGCTGGGGTAAATGTGGTACTATTTGGAGAGCAAAAGCAAACCAGGATAACAATAAGAAGTTAGAGATCTGCATCTGACTTAGGAAGACAGTTTGCCAGCCAGCACAGCCCTCCCCCGCCCAAGAAGAGAAGTCAGACCATTCACACCACAACAGCCATTGCTGCCAAGGCTGTTTAGTACCCCAGGGAATAATTACCATACCAAGGCACACTACTCCAAGTGAGACTGTCTTCACAGTTTTAAGATGTTTTAATAAAGTGGCAAAAGGGGAAAAATTCCTTTCTAAAGTCTTTTTAATTTCTGCTTAAATTCTTACAACAGGATATAGCTACACAGGCACAGAAAAGCTTCCCATGCACAGGTCATTTTGCCACAGCTGTTTAGAAATTCCCATGTGTATTTGATAGACATCCTTATGCCTTTGATTCTAAATGATGCCCCATGGACACACTGTTCAGTCACATTTCTGAGGCAACACCTCCCCATTAGGAGAAACTGCTAGCATTTTTAGTGGGAAATGGAAAACTTCTCCATGACTTCTCTTATGAAGGTGAACAAAAAAAGGTGACAGGTAAATGATCACAGTCAAATAAACTAGACACTACTATAGCAGGAACAGTAAAACACTAAAAGACAAATTTCAGAGAATTACCTGATTTGCTGTAAACATTCAACTGCAGAGGCAAAGCAGGCGTCTTTTGTATTTGATGATACCTGTGTAATCATAAGATTTATCAGGCAGGTTTGGAAACCCCCCTATTCAGCAGCACAAGAAAAGCAGACTATCATGTAACACTGGCATAAAAGACTTTTTTGTCAGTTTTCCGGTGCAAGGAAAGGGAAATGTGCCTGGATGCTACAGTCATGCCTACCTATATTTTGTATGAGTTTCATTAAAACTAGAGAAAAGCCTGTACTGAATTCCTTGGTATGCTACAAGAATCAGGTTTTGAATCCTTCCAGGTCAAGTAAGACTGAGAATCACTGATCTTAATGGTTAACAATCAAGAGGAAACTCTAAGACTAGAATGACTGAAACCTGGAAAAAATCATAGCAGTCAATAACCAGAGACTCAGGTTTGGAGTAAACAGAAAAGAACAAATATAAATGTTAGCTCTTAATATGCAGCTGGCTTAAGTCTTTCTGAACGGAGCAGGTAGGCAATGGATGCAAAAAGGCTTAGAGAAATCCACAGAAGTGAAGAAACCGGACAGAGCAAAATAGAGATGAACATGATGTGTTGGCTGAAAACATCCTGCTTAACTGAAGGAATGACCCAGCAAATAAGGAACACGGCTGCAGAGGGCATGTACTGCATAATTCAGAGAAGACACACACCACATAGTACTTCACAGTGGAGGGGCTGTACTCTATAACCCAAAAAAAGCCAGTCAGAAGTGTGGAGGGTTCAGATAAGAATTTTGCCTAGTACCTGAAAATACAGAAGATCTGAAGTAGCTCAAGAAACATGTTATTGCTGGATTTTGTAACTTTTAAAGTCTGAGTGGAGGTCTGCATCATATTTTCTCAGGTGAATCTTCATGATTTGGGGAAAAAGGGGACTTTTCTTGATGGGAACCCATATTCTCAGGAGTGGGGTCCAGCAGCAGCTTTGGTTATTATTCCAAACTTGTAATAATCTCTACCAAGGAATATCAGCTTGCCCATGTGCAGCAACTATTCTGATGAAAGCCATGCTACAGACTTTGCACAAGCCACAGTTATAAAGAAGGAAAAGGTGTATTGAAGGCAGGAGTAACTATACAACTCTCTTAATCAAGCAGCTTGAAAATTTTCTTGCTACACTTTTATTCTCACACTTTCATAATTGGAGATCGAGCCAATGTCTTCTTGAATTAGAATTCATTACTAAATAAGGCAATAAGTGACAAAGCCAGACTGATGGCTATTGTAAGAAATCACAGAATGGTTGGGGTTGGAAGGGTCCCCTGACATCATCTAGTCCAACACCCCCGCTAAATCACTAATGTAGCATTTAAGTAGCAGACACACATTAAGGAAACAAGATAAGACAGCATCTCTTAAGCAAAAAGCCTGGTCAAAAATTCTTTGACTGCTTCTTGAAAGAAGCAAAACATACTGAAAATCAAGGCCAAATGAACATACCTTTCTACTCTCTCCAAGGATGGATACAGTTCCTGGCCAAAATTTCCTGCAAGAAAACCAACACAGTTTACTGAGAGAGCACAGTCTTTCAGCTTATGAAAATGAAGTTATCGTGTTCTCTGAGACACAACAGCCCTCCCTACAGGATCAACTACATCTAGCACAAGTAGCCAGAAAACAGTCTAATCTGAAATGTCTCTGGTTCTGTAGCAATAGCAATGCCAGTTTTTTACCCCCTTCTCATCCCTCCCACCTCCTGGTTCTGGAAGAGGGAAGTTTTGATTCACTTTCTCAGCTACACTAATTAGCTTGAAGACAGGTTTAGATGCATTTTAATCAAAGAAAATACTTTAGACAATAGGGGGTCTGTTTTAGTTGCTTTATCTAATTACATGCCATAATCTTTTTCTAGTTTCTGTTTCATTTTTGAAGCATACTCACGCTTGCACCCCAAGAAAACTGAGAAGAGCCAAATCAGTTTGCTTGTTTAAACGTAAAACACATTCCCAGTAAATATCCTCCTCACGCTCGTTGTCTAAGGCATACAACATAAACAGGGGAGGGTAGAGTCGTGGCAGTAGTACAGGGAGCAGCAAGCCAAAACTGGTTACCACATAGCTATAACAAAACAAAAAAAGAGAGGGGTAGTTTGTAGAGGAAGACATTTTAAAAACCTAATTATCTGTAAAAATGGAATGATAATCATTGGAACAAATCTTTCATGTAGTATGGGCCTATTCTATGGGGAATAAGAGTAAGAAAATAAATACGAATCCATTAAATAGTATCTCTGCTAAGAAGAGATTACAAATTACCCCCAGTGCCCTTATCCTAAGTAAAACCTGCCTACCCATAACAGATAAAAACAAATTTAGGTTTAAGTAAAGAACTAGTGCATGGAACAAGGATGAAATGCTTATAACAAACATCACATGGAAGTTTGCTTATCAGAATCTGTCATCAGAACCAAAGGGAAAATAAACACTGCTTATATCCACCATGTGTTTATCTATCTTTCTCCTCTCACTCAAGAAACAAATTGGAACAGAAATAAAATAAAGCCTTTGTTTGTTTTGTTCATTTTTTTTCCTTTATGTACCCTGGCTCAGGAGATTCTGATCTGGAATCGGATTTCCCACTGCAAAATGATCGCCTTCCTTTTGTCTGCAGTTCCAGAAATGGAATGGTGCTGCCCTCTTCTGGCAGATCAGGAAACAAGAACCTAAAAGGCAATACAAATACACATAACAATTTTTGAGTTCATTTCAAGAAGATTCCACATATCACAGCATTAGAAAGCAAGACTGGAGAGAAGAAAGTCAGCAGAAATAATATACGGTGGGCTAAGACAGCATAGCTAACAGACATACATCTCCATCTCCCTGGAAGAAACTCTTCCAATGCCAAGGTTACCTTTCCTACATCGACATCACAAGGCTTCTAATAGTTAGTAATTTAGAGTATTTCTGTTTTCAGATTGGCAGGACCCAATTAAAGATGTAATTGTTCTCAAGAATCTAAGCAAGCCCTTCACAGGAAGATCATTGATCCATGTTGAATGATCCATGTTGATAAGAACTTTATGGAATACACTGGGAGTCTCCATTCTCACTAGTCTTCTACACCCTTTGAACACTGTCTTTGCACAGCATCAATATCCAGACACTAAACTGCAAATTCATAACCAAGATGAACTTCTTACAGGCACATTTTGAAGGACAAGGTAGGATCTTCACTGATGTGAAGATTTTAATTTTTCCATTTTTGACAAAATATTCAAGACTCCTTAAAAAGAAGCAAACTCCAAAACCGCATAACAATGCTGGCACACTTGGAGTGTATGTACACTAGACATCTTTAGTTAATTCAGCAGTAGTCTGACTTGAAAATTAGAGACTCGTTACCTAACGAGCTGGAAGATGCGTTTGAGGTAGGACTTGATCTCTCTCACAGCCTCCTGCAGCAATCGGCGATTGGCTCCTACTCCAACATAAGTCATTCTGTACACAGCTACCAGTGTTTCCACCAGCTTGCCCAATGGATGGAGAGGAGTATCACAAGCCTGAGATAAAGGATATTAACTGGCCAGTCAGATAGGTCAATGGCAGACGAATTTAAGAAAAAAAATTTACAAAATACCTCAAAAATTAGCTATATTTAACAAATTGCCATTTGGATTATAAAATGTGTCAGCTGAACACAGCTCATAGGAGCCAAGATAGTACAAGAACTTGTGCTATTACTTAGACTAGTCATCTGTCCAATACACTTAAAATTAACATGCAATACTTAGCAAGTATTTCAAGATGCTTTGCTGGGATCCAATGTGTAAGAATGAAAACAGCAACTGAACAGAAACTGACTTTAAGAGAGCATCCATTAGGTATTCAATGATTTTAGTCTTAGTTGTGGACTTCAAAAAATTATGGGCAAATATGAACAAATATATGGATTACAGGAGTGCAAATATGGAAGGAATTAAAGAAAGCTACTATAAAGTAAGCTTGATGTCATGTCTTACCATGTCTTACTATAGGAGCATTTGAATCACATACCTTTATCAAATATTTTTTTATATTTTCATATTTTTCCAGGGTGAAGGCACCAATGTGTTGTGGAATGAACTCCAAACTTTCCAGTGTCTGAGTATGCGAGCGGCTCAATAATTCTGGGCTGCAGTTTAAAAAGACAAAGACATTGCTGAGATTGAGACATAACAGCAGCAAAAAAACCTCTGACATTAATAATTGAACTAGTTCTAAACACCAGTGTGTCCCTGAAAGGGTTTGTAGTGCAGAGTAGTACTAGTTATGATTTTGCTTAGGATTTGCTGTTGTTGTTTAAACTAAAGCTTTACAGTCAGATCGTCTAGTCTAGAGTAGAGTGTGATTCCAGTTTCTTTCTCCATCCCTGTTTTGTCTTGCTGACTACATTCTCCTGGGACCAACCTGTCTTTGTGCTGCCGTCTTTTGGTGGTCAGAGCCACTGCAATGTTGTCCCAAGCCTTCCACCTGTCCCCCTGGCCAGGGCTCTCACAACCAAGCTGGTTCCAGCATTCTTCAAATACTGCCTTCCATTTCTCATCAGGAGACACTGCCAGGATCCCAAGTTTCCGCCTAATAAAATGACCAGTTGGTCTATTAAAATTAAATAGCAATGAAACAACACATTCAGCTATGGCTAATGTCAGTCTAATATCTCACACTATTTTACCAAAAGTTGATATACTTCACAGACTCTACTGTGAATCAAGTTTATCATTAAGAATAAATCTAGAGCCTACTGTTTAATTAACACCTTTAAAAATAATAAGCCCTTACAAACCTTATATATCCTTTATTTTTTTTCCTTGCTAACTGACATATATTCACCCATGTAATATATTATAATGCTACAAAATTAAAATGTTTAAAATACCTACATGTGAGAAAACCATGAACCTTCTTAGTTTTATTATTTCTTGTGGCCTTCCAGGAAACAGTTTGCTTAAACACAAGAAAGGAGCGGTGCTTATCTTCACCATGGGTATTCATTCAGAAAGTTCGGGACACATTCATGTAGCAAGGAGATGGTACAAATATGTCCCAAATATCTCACTATCCTGGAAGGTACAAGTAGCAGAGCTACCCAAAGAAATACCAAGGATGGGTACACAGTTTCTGACCCTAAAGTAGCATCTACATGCCAGGTTACATGACCTGTTAGGGATATGCTGGTAGGTAGTAAAACCAGCTCAGGCACCCTCTATATAGCTATAAGAAAACCAAGAGCTGTTCCCCCTATATATATAGATAAAGATATCTCAGACATATGATGAAATTTAGGACTTTGAAAAGCTGTTGTAAACAAACAAATGCTGTCAGGGTTAACAGTTCTATCTTGATTTAAATCAAGTGTCAGAAATTGTCAGACCTTTCATTAATATTTCTTCTACCACATTTGAGATGAGAACTAGCAACACTGGATTTCCCCATGCTACCAGTTTCACAAAGCAGAAAAAGTAGGCTCAAAGCCTTTTCACAAATTATACCAGAAGATTTTCAACTTCAAGAGTGTCTGAAAAGGGTAGATGAAACCCTTATTTCACAAGCAATCCTCACAAATATGTACATACATTTATTCATAGACTCCCTACTGGGGTAAAAAGCAGACAGCTGCTAAAGTTGCAAGTGTTCAGTTCAGCAGGGAGGCCTGCTTAACTTGCATGCTGTTGTAGGTGTCAGCACTGTCAAAAGAAATTATCAGTGAAAGCTTCAGGAAGCACCCTGAGAAGTAATCTACGTGAAAACATTAGAGCTGTGTTTCCCATTTTAATCTGAAATTTGAGAGTGCGCTTCAAAGATACTGAATCCCATACAGCAATTAATAAACCAGTATATAGTGCTACCAAATACTGACATCTCACCAACAACTCTTTAAATTAGATTTCTTCTACCCAAAAATATATCACTTATAATTTAAACACGTATTTTTTCCTCAGAAATAATTAAGCAAATTGACCTAATGCATCTGCTACACAGAGGGTTCTATGGATACTTTTCAAAGTGATCTTTGCCAAGGCTCTTCTGCAATACAACAATTTTCTACTATTTTCTTATGCACTGTTTGGAAGAGGTGTAATATTTAGCCAGCTCTGTCCAATTACTTGCATATTCAAGTAGTAATTAAAGCAAGAATAGCTATAAAAAAGACATTTATCTTGTTTTATTTCATGAGCAGGAGGAAAGAGGAAAATTGTTTTCAAAACTTGTTTCTTTGGAAGAAATATTTTTAACTAGCCTTTCAAAGGAGACAATAGTTCTGTTCCTAAGTATTACTGAACCAATATGAGAAATTATTTCTTATTCAACACTCACAGTGCTTTAGGTTTGTCCTTCTCATTCTCATACAAAGTAGGTTTGAAGTAGGTTCCTGTGATTTTTATCCCAGATCCCCACTCTCCACTGAAGAGACCTTCAATATAATCTCCATTTGGCAAAGTCAGTGTTCCCTTGAGAGAAGATGATAAAAAAAAATAACTGAAATCCATTGGGAAAGAAATTACAAGGAAAGCAACTTTTTTTTTTAGACGGTAACAGTTTACAAGTGACAACTCAAATACCAACCTTTCCACTCAGAGTCCAGTTATCTGAAAATTCCCCCTCGTAGACTGTATCGTCCTCAGAAAGCAGAATTCCAGTCCCCTACAAAAAGAATCATAAAGGACACAAAGTAGTAATTATAACAGAAGGCCAGACCGCAGATCTAAAGATACACTGAAAAACCTGTTACTAATTCTTAGCAAATAATAATCTTTTAAGCAGTTTCTGAAGTAGTCCTATGTAAAACAGGGACGGTTTTAAAGACAGTTTTAAAAGCCTGGACAACAGAAGGTTAGAAGAACAGAAGGTTTACACAACCTAACACACACTCATCTGCCCCAGAAAGCTGCCACACTTGGGGGACAAGTCACTATAGCCCGGGGTCCGGTGTCCAACTCACCATCATTTTGTTGGTGCTGAAGGCTCCTTCATAATACAGTCCAAACTGAGTAACCACAACACCATTGCCTTGGCAAAGATCATCTTGCCACATTCCCATGTACTTTTCTCCTCTGAAGAAAAATGAAGTACAAAGAATACAGTCTAAGAGTACATTTATATTCTCTCTCTGGCTTTACTGCCATATTTGACCATTACAGAAACCATTCGGAGAGAGTCATACAGCACTTGCTTTGGGTCTGTCAATCTAGTTTTACCAGCTCCATGGAAATACAGACTCTTTTTGATAGAACTAATTTCAGTGAACTTCCTTTCCAAGTCACATTTCAAACTGGCCCTATCCAAGCAAGCTGTTCCTGATGATCTGAAACAATACTGAAGCCCTGTTAAGTCCAATTCATACCCCAAGGAACCTGAGCAGGAGCTCCAACACATATAAAACAGGGAAAATTTTTAGCTGCTTTGATCAGCTTTATCTAAGATATAAGTTGCACAGGAAAGGTGATCTTAAGCTTCATCATGCATCTATCTGATGTATTTTACAGTTATTTAGAAAAGATGCATGAAGTTCATTTTAGACTTCTGTTTTGCCAAAGTTATTTTTTCTTTTACCTGAAGTCAGATGACTCTAATTGAGAGGAAAATAAAGAAAAGAAACCAAGTTGTTCTACTTGGGGTAGAAGAGGGAGACCCAGAAAGTCATACATGACATTTTTGAAATATTTGAGTGCAAAAATTGTAAGGAAACAGATGATGTTGTAGAAAGTTTCTGTATAACAGCCTAACATAGGTCATGATATCAAAAAAATTGATTAGACAATTAAAGATTGCTCACGAATAAACACTAGCCTCTTTCAGACTTTTTTGTGCATATAAGTCCACAGAAGTCAGGCTAGCATCTTTGAAAATCAGTGCAAGTCCCAAATATTTTGAAAAAAATCTATTTTTGCAGTTGTTCTGAAAGAGAACATGATGTTTTCACCAAGCAACAAAAAATTACCTTGTCAAGGCCTTTTCTGTTTGCTTTTAGAAGGAAACTACTGACTGACTTCATACAACTCTGCTTATTACCAAGCATTTTCCTTCTAGTACACAGGAAAAACTATGTTTATAGTAAAGAGAGTAAGGTCAGCCATTAAACTAAATTCAGGGGTCTCTCCCAGCTGACTGGACCCATAAGGCAGCAGGATGCTGTTCCAATTCCTCGCGCCTACTACAGGGGCCTCAGCTGGGTGAAGGCTCCTTGAAGAGAGATGCTGCGTGCTCAGTTACCAGGATGGAAATTGGAAGCCCCAATAATTGGTTTGCAACAATAACAACAGGTAATAAAGTGTCTGCAGCTATTTCTTAGTTGTCTGGGCTGAAGAATAACTGCAGAAAATGAATCCTTAGGCCACAAACATATGCACACATCCTTCCCTGAGACCAGAAAGGAAACTACATGGGGGCAGCTCACTCATATTTGAGTAATTCTGGAGTAGAAAGCAAATGCCACACTCCCTCATCATGACCTGCCACTGCATTTACAGATTCTGGAGGTAAGAGGATCTGCAAGAAAAGCTGGAATCTCTTTCGTTTGTCCTAGGTAAATAAATGACTAAAGAAAGTATGTAGAGGCATTGTGACACTACAGTATAAGAACAACCACCACCACTGAGCAAGACTAGATGCAAAACTGACATCAGGAAATACCTAGAGATGTTAAAATAGCTCTGTTTCAGAAAAACAACCCCCTTTCACTCTACAGATTTTGTCTACTCTGCTTTCGAAGGGGGCTTTCAGTTCAGTTGAACCAAAAACAGTTCTTTGGGCTTTCAGCAAAACCTCTTTTCAGAAAAAAAAAATGAACTGGTGACTGAAAAGCAGACCATATATATCTGTGCTCAGTGTTCATTTAATGTACATGTGTAGTGCAATTCTCTGTCTGAGATGGTAATTTTAGTGCTCTGCCCTGAGAGAAAGCATCTTCCCTCCATTGCACTGACAGAGTAAGTAAATGGAAAACCTGAGCATGAGCTGAAATTTACTGAGTCCTGTATATCCATCACTGAACAACACAGTCTCAGAGGCCTGAGATGAAAGAATACTCCTCACATAACACTCATAAAACTTTCAGCACACACACAACATGATACCTCAATAAGACACCCCATTCAGAGCTTGTTTTCAGGCAGGAGTATGATAGAAAAGGAAAACAGAAAAAAACCCAAAGCAAACCCCACCACATTTACTTCAGAAGCAACACCAAAAAAGCAGTCTCTAGACTCACTTTTTCAGATCATCAACCCAGAAAGCCTAGCAATAAAGAAGAAAGAGACTTGCACTAATACTGGTACTAACAAATCAAGTCCTTTCCTACTCTTTTTGCAATTGCATGTCATACTGGAGTTTTAAGGATTTCTGGAAGCATTACCTTGTGATATCATCAAAGACTCCATAACCACTCTTCTTGTCCATTATCCACTGGCCAATGAACATACTGGGAGAGGAAGAGGTCAGCTTCCCACTGCGTAGCAGCCCATGCCCATGACGCATGTTATCCTGAAAACACCCTTCATACACCTCACCCGTAGCATAGCTGTAACAACAACAACAACAACAACAAAAGAATCTAAGGTTCTGCTGGGGGGCTGGTTTGGGGGCTTTTGATTGTTTTTTTTATTGGGTACTTTCCCCCTCCTCCACCTTTCCCCAAAACAGATCAATCCTTTCATTTTCCTTCTAGGAATTGCATTACAACCATACCAAGCAGGAACTAGAGTTAAAATATATTTGGAATAAAAGCAATCCTTTAATACAAGTCTTTTGATGCTTCGTTGTTTTAAACCCCCTCTCTCCACAACCAGCGAGGTCATTAGCTGATATATTTCTCTCTCAGAAGAAAGAATCCTGTATTATTGGCAGGTGGCAGCAACATTAGAACAGACATTAATAACAGACCACTGTACAAGTCTGCAGCGTGAGCAATCTACCAAAAGCAAAGCAGAATATAAGCCAAGCTAATTACATCCACAAGTCTGAAATGTCACAAAGCTGCACAGAGGCTTGGTAAGCAGCGTTAGCTCTGCTCTCCCTTCTGCAATGACAGCAACAAGTGCCACATGTTACCTGTAGACTCCATGCCCACACATTTTGCCTTCCTTCCAGTACCCCACGTAATGGTCATCCTTATTCAGTGCTTTGTTTGGCACTCTGTATTCACCATACCTGCCAGTGCACAGAAATGGAACACAAGCAGCTGTAATGCTAATACACCTCATGAAAAACAGAGCAGATACATATCACAGACCCATTCTAAAATCACAGTGCTCTATTTAATTCTTGGCGCATCTCTAACTACAGCAGTTACAGATTATTTTTTTATGAGAAAGTGAGTATTCCAGCATCACTAGGTCAATTTAGTCCACACTGCTTTTCTCCTGTTTGATTGTGGCATGTTGTAAATACACCCCTCTCCACCACACTGCAGCGTTTTTCTCAGTCTTCTCTGATCCTAAGACTGCTTCTACCTTTATTATTTTCTTTGGGTCTCGATAATTCAAGCACACCTTTATTCCAGGGAGAGAGGAGAACATATATTGCCACAGAAAATATTTTTAAAAGGATGCTAGCTTCCAATTATGCTGAGTGGTGAGTGGCAAGGAATTATGCAGAATTTCAATATGCCCAAAAAAATGAGACACATTTATTGCTTTTAATCTCCTGAAGAGATTAAATGAAGTTAGGAAGGTTCTCCTGAGAGCATGTCTACCCCAACAAGACATTACTGTTAAGTGTTGAGACTATAACGTGCACGCTGAAATACAAGTCTATGCATTTGATAATTTCAGCAATTACAGCTAAATACCAATACATGCATTTCTGGTCAGGATTTGTTTGCAATACTTCCATCTCCAACAACCCTAAAATCAGCAGGATTACTTCCACTTAGTTACAAATGACCAAAGCTCTAATCTGGTTTTATAGTTTAATATTATATCAGTAGCAAAGAGGAATTTTAAAAAGCTGTCTGCAGTCAGACCACATCTCACTTTCTCCTCCAACTCAATACTTCAAAAATTCATCTGGAAGCCAACAGGACTCCTCACATTTTTATCCTGCCCAGTACAGACACGTCTGCTCACAAGATGCATATAAAAATGCCTCTGGAAGTAAGCTAACCTCTCAGCCTCAACAGTGCTCTAAGCAGATTCTCAGCAATGAAATCCACAGATCAATTCAAAGCTTAGTAATAAACTAAGTTACTTTCAAGTGGTCTTATTTGTTTAACCACATAACTTGATAACGTCTAGAACTTCCGTTCATCCTATTTTCAGTCTCCTCTGTACTAGTTATCTTCATCATCAGGATCGCATACTCTCATTAGTTTTATTTTCATTACCCAAACCCTGAAGTCGAGATTTGGTTCTTTGCTGAATTATTAAACCCTTACTCTACCAAAAATACAGCAAAGAAAACATTAGAGAAGATGCAACACTACGTTGTATGAAAGGCATTGAATTTTCTGAAAGGATAAAATAAACAATATCAGAACTTTTGCAAAAGCATTGCAACACAAGACGTTAATAGTTACCTATGCAGAAGAAAGCTGACTGCAGACTTTTCAACTGGCTTCCTCTGCCTATGAGATGACACCCACCCCCTCATTCTTTCTCAGCTGCTTTACCATTTCCTTCCTCTATCCTACAGTTGATTACCCCAATTAGTTTCAGTTTTTATGAAAGAGCAAGTTTTTAATCATTGGCAACTGCAGTCTTTTGTGAAGACAACTAGCATACCTCTGGACAAATGAGAGATTATCTGTATATCAACATTAATGTACATAACCCTGAGTCAGTGAGATTCATTGCAAAACCTTTAATTACAATAAAAAATATTTTTTGCCCTCTGGCTCCACAAGTAGTGAGAGGATCTTACCCATCCTCCAGCCCGGTCCGGAAAGTCCCAGAGTACATTCTCCCATCTGCCCACTTTATGATCCCTCTGGAAAAAAATACAAAGACAGGCAAACGTATAAGATAATCAGGTCACTTCTGTGAGTGAGCCTACTTATTGATATAGCAACAAGCTCATTTTGTTTTCAACTGTTAACATTCATGCTTTTACCTGCCATGGGGTTTTCCCGAAAGCCACCTTCCATCATAAACAGCATCCTTAAATCGAGGGTCCTTATAGAAGGTGTATTTGGCACTGCGAGAAATAGGAGGTTCCTGTCTTGGCACATTCCCACCAGCTCCGTATGGAATTATGTCAGAAGTCCCTCTAAGGGCCTGATCCACTGCTTGGCTTATTGCCCTCAGCCACTTGGTCTGAAACAGAAAGTGGTTCATCACAGAATTTAGCTAATGCCTGTCTTTGCATTGAATCTCACCCTTACAGCAAACACAGTCATCTCCTTGCCCGGCTCAATGCAGTGCTGTGCATGGGAGCACTGCTACAGCCAGGCACCGTGTACAGCCACCCTGCACACCAAGCTGCAGGAAGACTTCATACTTGGTGAATACTTAGGCAATCCTTCTCCCAGTTTGGTTTCACAGTAGGGGAGAAAACCTCATTCATATCACTGAAGTTGTGCCAAATTTGTAGATATGCCCACCTTCTCCTGTGGTGTTGAAGAAACAAGAACAAACTGTTCTTCTGGTGTTGTAATCTTCAACCCGTTCCTACATAGGGGGAAAGTATTTTAATCTGTGAAATTCCATCCTGAAAAAGCAAGTTTTTTTAGAGCATCAATACTGTATCTTCTCTCCCCTTCTCCAGCTAGCACTCCCTTTAAGTCAGCAATAAAAAAAAGCAGCAGGAAAGAATACTCTCTTCCCTCTCAGCTCCCTTCTTCTTTCTGATGTTTATACAACTTTTTTTTAAGACATAGAAATACAACATTTTCTGAAACAAGAAAAAAGGGTAGAGATGACTGTAATCACACTGTTCCAGTCCTAGTTCACAATAATTGGTTATAAAATGCTCATCTTCTCTCCCAAGAATATATGACTACTTCAGCATCACAAACAAGAATACTCACACATTACCAGCTTCTTCTGAAAGAGCTTCTACCCACAGTGTGGACAAGGGAAAAATATGGTGAGTTGAGAACTGCAGGAAAAGAGAAGGGACATTTCATCAGGTACTGATCCATTAGCCCTGCCCCATGCTTTTTCTGAATGTTTTTTTTTCCTTTCTTTGAGGAGTAGGAAAAACTAAGCATTACTGGCTCTTTCTATCCCCTTGGTCCAAGAAATAGCAAGCAGAAACCATGCCAGCCACAGCAATGGCAATCAAATGTTAAAAAAGTACATAATTTCAGATTTATTTTTACAGTCCAAAAACTTCACTATATGAAAAACGTATAATGTTGTTTGAAGCAGAGAAAAGTTTTGTTCCTTGGATACACGCTGTCTTACCTGAGCATGTACCAGAGCATCATTAAAGAGGATAAACCAGTTTACAGAGAATCTTCCAGCGTGCTGTAGAGACAAACCCCGGTTGCTGCTTTCACAGATTAAACGACGCTCTGGCTTCCGCAAGGAATCCTACAGGAAGAGTGAAAAACCAAATTACAGAATCTTATTTCTCACTGACTGTGACTTAAGGTCAGTGCTATTTGTCTTATAGAGCAAAGACCGAACTCTTCATTTCTAAAGAGTACTACAGCAACACCAATTAGAAAACTGAGAAGTGCAACTGGGACAGCAGCATCAGTAATAGAAATTCAAGATGCTAATGGACTGACAATTGTCATTATACCGTCATTTTCCCAGGAAAGGTCTTCCAGAAGCCAAGTGTGTATTCTGCTTCTTTTATTTTTCTACTAATTTGGACAGCAAGGCTCTCGTAACACGAACTAGAATCCTGTAGCTTCTGGTATTCTGGAGATGCCTGTAGGGCACAAGGTAAGACAGACCTGAGAGTGTTTCTGAACAGCTGTACCAACAATACTGACCAAGCTGCAACACAACTGCTCGTTTTATTAAATCAGCACTAAATACATCACAGTTGGTCTGGTTAATAAACAGGAGACTGAATTATTTTGTAGCACATGTTCTGTTGGTGTGCTGTGAGTTTTTAAAAATCATAAGAAGTTCCATGAATGTTACAAAGAGAATGGTTAATACACAATTACATGATCTACCTTCTTGCAGCTTAACAAGCTGTAGCAGAAATAGTGCTAATATTTTAAATTACTATATTGGGCAAAACATACAAGTAGTTACCGCTCCTGTTTAGTCATCTTTTATTTCAAAACAAAGCAATTACATACTAAATGGGTGGTAATAGTCTACCTAATATATATGTAGTATTTGTAGTAGAGTATTACAGCCATGTAATACAGCAATGCTGCCAGATGAAACTGAAAAGCACCGGGTGAACATCAAAACAATATATTTGCAATTAAGTATTCAGGCACACAAACAAGCTCTGGCAGGGTAACAAGTTTCTACCCCTCATGTGATTTGTGCAGGTGTGGTGCAAGATTGTGCAAATTAATGTACAAGATCTTCCCTGCAGCAAATACAAGTCTGAGGCAGCTCCTCTGAGGACTAAGCTATTTCTAATTACCTGGCATTTGCTTCACACAGTTACTTCCAAGCCATAAGTTTCACTTGTGTATTTATTGAACTATAGATAACAAAGCAATCTTACCACTTCAAAACATGTGGCAAGCTTTAGCAAAGTTCTGGCATAATTATGAAGTCGTCCAAATGGCATGAAAAACAGAGCATTCAAAACTTCCAGTAGCTGGAGGTTTTCCTCATTTTTTTCAGAAAGTTTCTGTAATAGCTCATGGTTTTTACTCAAGAAGTCTCTAAATGATGGGACCATTGGGAAACAGGAGAGAAGAAAGAAGACAGCAAGACATTAGTGATGCTTTAGGTAAATATGAATGAGCTCAGAATGCCCCTTTTTCAATTATCATAAACCAATCAAAATCATAGAGGCAAATCCATGCTGCTTACTAATCTATTCACAATGTAGTCTGAGGAAGTACAGCAGTAAAGACACGAAGTTAATAACTGCAACAAGGGACTTGTTTCTTATTTCTAATTTCATATGCTCAGTCATTAAACTGGCTGAAGAAAGTTGACTACGATGCCCGACTTGGACTGTACCCAAGTGCCTTTCTCCCCTTTAACACTTGTTTAGTAAAGAGCAAACAGGGGCATGACTTCCCCATTACTGTTAGAGCAGTAAGTTTCTAACACTGTTGATTTGCACAAGAAGGCCTGAAAGAATCTTAACTTTGCTCTAGTGCACTTTCCTAAACATATTGAAGTTACTTCTTCCCCACCCCTGCTGTCAAGGCAACTGACCATTTCTTCCCCTAACTACAAAAATTACATCCTACCTCAAAGAAAGGCAGGAAATCTGTTCAATCCTCAGTCTGATTTCCAAGAGGGAGAACTAATCTAGTTCAGAGAAGAAGAGGGAAATGATTCTGAAGACAATGCATTACCACACAAAACCAGGGTTTCTTCATTAAAAGGAAAACAAACCTACTTTTCCCTCTCCTTCACCATATCTGTGTGCACACATGTGCTGGCACATATGACAGGTGCATTAAAACACATCCAGCTGTGAAGCATTTAAACCACAAGCTGCAAGAATTAGGTGAGGCTGAGAGAGCAGGTCCCCAGGGACAGCAAAACAGATCAGATTTGCAGAGCAAGGTTCCTAAGAATGCTACATGATTCATGAGATGCCATTTCACGCATCAAAATAATGTACCTTGTTAGGTCTGCTAATGATATTTAAGAACTCCATTAGTGAACAAGCCTTAGGAATAAAGTCTTCTTGAGAGAAGACCATATTTCCTGATTTTAATTTTACCCCCTGTCTGGCTTGCCTTTTTTGAAGTGCTTTGAGATCCTCACATGGAGGTTTCTCTGTAGAAAAGCATCAAATAATAACAGATTCATAAAACTGAGTACAGCTCATCTACTCTTTCAGAGGACATGCTGAAAAACCTGTCAGCTATGGAGACTTCCGTTGAAGCTGGCACTTCTAAAGTTGGGACTACATATTGAAGAACATCCATGAAAGACAGGCTGACACCATTGACCATTGACTTAAGACAGTTAACCCTTGGGAAGGGAGTGGGGGGAAATTTATCATTATCAGCAAAGACATCCTTGACTTCCCTTTGCAAGGAACAGGACAAAACTTGTAAGACACCTCCCCCCTGAAGTGTTATTCTCCTAATGAGACCCTGGTTGCAGTAGAAGCTGTGACACCTGAGAGAGTGACAACTGATGTGATGAATTCAGTATGAGTGGTTTCAGTATGAACTATTAACAAGCTTATACTTAAATTAAGATTTCCTTTAAGTCAACCTAAAAATCTTGAACAATGCAAGAAGACTCTCAGTGCCTCTCTGCAGTGGGATTTTGTATTTAGATTTTGGCATTGGTCCTCAGGTGCAGAAGGTTCTTTGTATGAGGTACCTGTGTTTCAAAGAACTTTCAATACCATCATTTACACTGCATTCAGAGTGTCTCATAAACACTAACAATTACTCCCAGATTACAGAATTTAGGAAGGAAAGGTAGCAGTTCCACAGACTAGTTGAAAACTACCCTCAGTGCAACACTTTCTTCACAGTACTAAAGTGAAAAATCCAGTGTCATTACTTTGTTTCCTAGACAAAAATGCTATTGAAATGAGAGAAAAGTTTTACTTTATGATATAGAAACCTCAAATATACTACCTCAGGCCTTAAAGTACAATTCCTTCCTCACATTTACAAGCATTTATGCATGAAATAGAGTACAGAAGTCTTGAAAGGCAGAGAAGACACACATGCAGAAATGTTATTTTTGCATAATTTTAAAGCACTTCCATAAAAATAAAGAATTCAAATGAAAGTGAATTCACATTACCTACTCTAGCTAATTCCTGTTCTCTATTTTTTTGACAGGAACATTTGAAGTAAACACTAGCAAACACTAAGTAATGATGAACATTTAACCTCAAAACTAAGCTTTCAAAAAATCATTATCTGAAGTATTTACATTTCTTTGAAGGAATTTGCAATCACTTCTGCTTTTTGCCTCCTTTCTCCATCTTCAAAATAAAGTAATTGAACTCAGTCAGCAGCATTTTAACCTAAATTTTTATCACAGTTGAGGTAACTTTCTCTTCATCTGATGGGAAAGGAATTAGTGTACTCAAGCACGTTGAGTTCTTCATGCTCATTACTACACACATACACACTCCATTGTTTACAGTTCTTTGCTAGTTGACCAAAAAGTCCAGAAAATGGTAAAGGTTTGCTTACATTGCTGGCTTTGCAAGGAGCATAAATCCTCCCATTACGAGGAAGTTTGTTACTGAAGTACAATACCTAATATAGGAAAGAAAAAGATCTTCAGTTACAAAAATCAAAATATCCCTGAAAGTAGCAACTGTTGTAATTCCCAACAGTTTATAATGAGATCTGTAATATCTTTTACTATGTAAGTTATCTAATACTTGAGAAATACTCAATGTTACCAAACACTTGGCATTCACCTTCAACATGGAACACAGAACACGCATTACTATTCCACACTTCTGCTGCCATTAGCACAATGTAGAGGGCTTACTTTAATTTTATTTTTGTTTCTCCCAGATTTGGACATGTATAGGATAGACCATCTGTTTCAACAATTTAATATTGCAAGCTCCTAATTACAGCCATAATGGAAATTTCAAGATAGGAATTTTCTCTTTTCCTGCTACTCAACATTCTACCTATGACTTCTCCCCTGCACCATTTTTAAAAACACCTTTCTCCAAGGAAAGAGGGCTTTGCTTAGCCCATTTAACAGATAAGGCTTATGTTGCCTAACTGATCCGTGAAAGATGCTCGTGGCACTACAGTGAGGTTCTGATGGCATGCACAGAAAAATGTGCAAGCAACAGGAAGCACAGGGGGAGAGCAGAAGACAAGCAGTAATAATGAGAACAGAAATTAGGTAGTTCAGTCTTTGACTTTCTATTTTGAGTAATGGGAACCAATTTTGGAAATCCAGGTTACAAGAAAAATTCAAATCAAAGACTAAGTAAGAAAAGGAGAAAATACATTTACAGTTATGAACAACCCCTGTGATAAACAGAGAAGAAAGTTTCTTTTAGGGTCCTACAGCACAAGTTCATCACAAACCCAGTAAAGTGTTATCTGTTGTGCTTGTGTTTGAAAAAAGTGCAACTAGTTGCCTATTCAAAATGCTACTGTGTAACAACTGAAGTTGATATCTTGAAATTTTGTTTCCTTAGATATTTTCAGAATGTCTGGTAACCAAGACTACATTCAGATAGGACATATTTAAACTGTCAAGCAATATTTCTCACAAAGGCCCGTAGTTATTATGTATGATAAAACTCCTGCTATATTTAGATGAAATTATCCAGGAACTACAGAGGTCACTGAGGGGAAAGACAAGAAACAGTGTGACTGCATAGACCTCCTCTCCCAAAAGCATTAAGACAATAAAAACAATAACCAGGATAATTCAGACTTAGTTCTGAGCACTAAAGCAGCTCCAGCTTTTGGGCGAAAGGTGCAATGCTATTTAGCAAGTATGAGGACAGAAGAATTGTTCTTCTGGAAGACAATTTTTAGTTAATGACTATTGAAAAAGCATTTAGTAACAACAGTAAACCCCCAAAGGTAGCTTTACTTAGCAGCCTAGCCACATTATATTACAATATCCTTAGGAAGTAATCAACATTTAAGCTTACAGGCAGCAACCAAAGAAGAGTTTCTATGAAGAGCTGTACACGAGGGAAACTGATGCTGTTCCGTGTGCTCCACTGGTGAAGACTTTGAAATACACATCTCACTACAAAATCAATTAGTTTGTGTAACTCTCTACACATTTTAAATTGCAACAATACAATCTGCACAACAGTTACTTATGTAGCTTTCCTTATGACCTACTTTCCCTTAACTCAGGGCTTGCTGCGGTCGGTAGATTAAGACTGCAGAGACTCAAGATGAGAGGGAATTGGATACTTGCTCAGTGTAACTATCCAAAAAGAGACTGGAATGCTTCAGGATGGCCAAGCTCCTGGCTTCTTTTACTCCATGAAGAAAGCTACTTAAAGAAGCTCCATGTTGACCAATGAGATAGCACAGCTTGCTGAACCTGCTTGCCATTTCCTGCAACAACTGGATTGTATTTGCATTGCCCAAGTTATCTGTAACAGACCAGAAAGCAATTTAGCCTACCTTACAAAAGAGCAGCACCCATTAACAGAGAGTTACCACGTGGTGCTGTTTAGATGCTTTATCAGCACTTTCACCTCATGGCTACATTATCCAGAATCAGAAATGCAATAATTTTAGACTAAATACAGATCAAAAAATTAAGTTATTTCAGGTGAAAATGTCAGGAAAGGGCAAAAACTAACAATAGAATGCTGATGTCAAAATGCAGCTGTATTTCACCCGTTCATCCAAACAGGGGAGAAGAGCAAGACCTCAGCTTTATATTAAAAATATATAATTTATAAATATATAATTTTTATTAAAATATGAATATATAAAAATATGTTGTTACTTTTAAATTTTGCATAAAATAAATTTGTTGTGGAACATAGGGGAAACAATATCAAAGAAAATATTAAAAGAGGGTCTTACCTAAACCTAAAAGAGGTCTAAGAACCTGAGATTTGATCTCACTCAGTTTGAAATAAAACCTTCTCTCAGTAGAAGCCAACTCGTGCAAACTGGCAATATATCCCATTACATTCTTGTCTACTAAGACCAAACAGTTGTCACCACCAGCTATCACATTGCTTATGTACCCTACCTGAGAGACGAAAAAGAGAAAAAAAAAACCAGCCACTTTAATATTTTTCTTTTCACACTCCAATTTGAAAATAGAGTAATATTAAAATAAAGCAAAATAAAGCATATTTTTGGGAGCACTAAGTGATAGTAAGTATTAATTACCTTCAGTGACAAACAACCCATTCAATACTGGCTTAATACAAGAATGACAAAAGTTGAAGAAACATTTATAGTCATTGCTGTTCATTTTCCTGACTCTGACAGAGCCTAAAAGACAATAAATAGATGATCTTTTAAGGTGACTCATGCAACCGTTCCATGTTTGAGAGGTAGTGACCTTAAGTTCAGTCACTTTCAGAACTGCAGTATGATTATATCAACAATGTTGATATTAAATAGCATCATTATATCAACTGTTTCTCCCATTAAATACAAAGAGAGAATACGAAGGCTCTATTAGTATTTGACTGTGCTCTGAACTGTAGTTCTTTCTGGACCTGGAATATGTCAATTTATTCATAAGAGTCCAGTTTATTGATACTGCAATATTACTAGCAGTAGGTATTTGCTTTCCACAGTAGTTCAAAGTAAAATTCTTCTATAAGTCAGCACTAATGCTGACTGTGGCTTCTCACTAATTTTGGTTCACATGCAATATCACAGAGTAATTCAGAGTTTGAGCTCTACTTCTATTTCCTTGGTTGCCATATAGAAGGTTCCTTAGAAACACTGAGCCAAAGTTGTTCAACAAGCAACTCACAGGCCAATTCTGATATGTCAGAGCCTACCAGTCACCCTAAAAGAGAAGAGAATGGCTACAACAATCTTACAGAAGGAATACAAGTGTGTGTGTCTCTGTGCACATACATGGACATGGAAGGAAATGCATTAAACACACTGGAAACACCTCCTTGCCCCTCAAACAGAAGCGAATACCAAGAAATAGGGAGGGAATACTAATTAGGCCTCCTCTCTGTCCTGCATACACTATGCTCCTGATTTGATTGCTAGGAACCAGGTATGTGACTTGACATCCTTAAAGCTAGTTGAACCACCAGCACTGTGCTACTTCCAAAGAGCACAGTAGGATTTGTACTAACTTCAAGGAAATAACACTCACCTTACTACAGGCTAGTAATAAAACTGGACTCTTAGTACAGCTATTTTCATTCAAATTATTTTCTATTGTCTCCTGGCCGCTGTAATATAATCCAGGTTGGAAATCTTTCTCATCTGCTAAGAAGAGGGAATAATCTAGTCCTGCTGCTGTACTCCAAACACCATCACCGCACACCTGAAATTCAGGAGGAAGGAAGACATTAGGAATCATCACCCGAGGCTGGAAAGAGAGAAGAGTACTTAACTCTTCTAGCCACACGTATATAATACACCTGCCAAGAAAAGTATTGCAATAACTGGTCATTTTTCAACTTCAGTGTCTCTTAACAAATAAACTCCTTGCATGCATTCTGAAAATTATCTTTCTTTTCAGTTTCCTTTCTAATGGCTGATTTTTTTGCCTTTCAGTTATAACTCAGTTTTATTTTTAAATGAGTGAGCTTGAACTAGGTTGGGACACTATTCTCCCCTCTACATTTAACTGGGAAATCTATATAAACAGTTCCAAAGTATTTAAAAGTTACAGCACTGCACCAAATATAAGGTAAAAGTGAAATTTTATAAGAAGATACAACCAGTCACATTTCTCAGTTTTAGAACTTCACTGTGGTCAAAAAACAGTGGAAGTCTGTGTAAAGGATTTCTTGGGTAGATTTTCACAAGTATAAGCCAAAGAAATCAAGGGTTCTATTACTATATAGCCCACAGATCCATAAACAGATCGTTCTTAGAAAATACTTTGCACTCACTGGTATAAGAAGTGACCCTAAACAGAAAAAAGAAAAACACAGAAACAAAAGTACCTTTGCAAGACGAGGAACTGTTGTTGGGGAGTTCAAGTGACCAAGCTGGCCAGAGACATTACTGCCCCATGAATACACCTGTAAGAAGCATTGCTAAACATTAGAATGTAAATTTATATACATGGACACATACTGAAGTGTGGTAGTACAACACATCAAGTGTGCAAACACACACAAGTCAAGGATAGAAGACTCATGTACCAAGAAGCAATTCCCTAATTTCCACTGTCTTCCTATATTTGCAAATTGTCTTCTCACATCAGAAATGGAATGTACCAGATCAAGTCACACCAATCTTTACACATAACGTTGATAGTACATGCAGCGCTTGGGCAGAAACAGGATTAAGATTCCACACTACTTCGATGCTGCCTCCCATAAACAGGAACAGAAGTTTAGAAGAAAAAAAAAAAACCTAGAAAAGACCAAACATGACAATTATGCCATAGAAAAACAATAAATGGTAACAATCACTTGTACCTGGGATTTGGCAGTGAGTGCTAAGGAATGATGGCCACCAGCAGAGAGGTGAATCACTTCTTTACCATCAAGGCTTTTCACACACAGTGGCTGAAGCCTGTCAATCCCCAGAACCCATAAGGCAGGGAAGGGGGAGTAGAAGGAGAAAAAAAAATATCATCAGAGGTACTCTTAATACAGAAAACATGTTCCAAGTTTTATTTTTGTCCCAAAGCAATTTAGAAAAAACAAACACACATGGAGTCTTTTGGCAACAAACCAGTTTAGTCAAAATGGTCAGGAAGGGCAAAAGTTGATAAACCTCACCTCAATGTGCACAAAGTCAAAATATCACCAAAACTCCTAGTGATTACATAGGGAAAAGTCATAACTGATTGATGTTCACTAACAAGGCAGCCTAAAAAAATGTTACTTGGAGAAATGTAGGTCACAACACTTCAAAGAACAAGCATACAATGCAAAGCAGATGTTTAAATTTGAGAATTTAAAACAGTTCAATACTTAAAATTTTCTAGTGACCTAGTGAATAAAAAACCTCATTTATCAAAGAAATCTCACCTTGGCAGAACATCACCATGTCCTAGCTGTCCTTCCTTCCCCTTTCCCCAGCTCCACACCTCTGTCCTTAGAGAGGGCAAAAGAGCATCAGCCTCACCACTGTAGGTTGGAGTCAGAGCCACAGTCCTCATTTTTGCCCGTCCCACTTTCCGTAAGAGCCTTGGAGAAACTGAACAGAAGCCAATAATTAGAGAAATTGCCATGCATTGCTGGTAAATAGATCGCTCAGACTGTGTTACACAGTTACTTGAGATAACTGGTCAAAACTTCTCAAAGTAGTCTTAATTTAAGATTGAGAACAAAGACTGACGTGTAAGACAATAGGTTACAGATACACTGAAGTAACATAGGTGCTAAAGTAGGCAGATCCCAAAGAGTTTTTAGCAGCTGCTAAAGGATAATAGGCATATGAGAACTACGCAGTTATAATGAATCAAAGGAACCAAAACAAACTATACATTAAAAAAAGTGTTTTGAAAGAAAATATATCCTTGCAGCAAACAAAAGATTTCAATACTTCCTAAAAACTCCCCTCAGATCCAAGACCAATATAGAACTAAACCATCTACACATTCAGAGCAATTAACAATACTGAAACCTGCGAGAGAAGAAGGTCATTAACTTTGAAGTTCGGCAGTGGAACTGCAATATTTATAGGTCCCTGGCTCAAACCCAGCTCAGTGCAGTAGGGATTACAGGCCACACAGATTATCTCCTGCACAACTGACATGAAAGATACTTTAGCATCACTTGGCAGCACGATGCCCAAACTACCCCAACGTGCTCATTTTACCCCACCCTACCATTAAAGAGCATTTGTAAACCCACTATGCTTTTGGTTTTCTCAGCATGCAGTATCTGCTAGTCTTTACTCCCTCCACTCCTTTCAAGTCCTAAGATAGAGCTTAGAATTCATAAAGACCTTTGATAGATCATTAAATTTGTGTTCAATAAGTGTTTGGGGTTTTTTTCCCACTTATAAACCTCCACATTAATATAATATTTCCAGTGTTATTTCCCCAATGTGCTCTTTTACCTTGTGACAACAAGCCAGGCAGGGAAAGCCTGCGACTCCCTCCTTCAGATTCCTCTTCTCTAATATCTACTAAACTGGAACTCTTCTTCCCCTGCATGGATTCCAGTCTGACCTGCTCTTCTCGACTGTCTTTCAGAGCCTCAGGCCCTGGGGACCTGCTGCCCGACTGAGATCCTGGTTCACTTGAGGATGTGCCATAGAAGTTCATGACTTTCTTCAGAGACAGCGCTCCAGCCTCATACGTGGCAGCCACTCTGACACCCACTGCTGAGGCACAAGAGGCCACCAGGCTGTTCAAGGTGGATGTGCTGGGACCTGGAGGGCCAGGGATACAAGCACTGAGTTGGTCTTCTTGAGAAGGCTAAAACCAAAGGAAAATTGAAAACTATCACACCAGACAGCACTTGGCAGAAGGATGATGATATACACATTCACTATTCAAACAATGGGCTATACTGAACAAGACATTATGTTTACTATAAAGGTTTATTGTAAATTATATATGGGTTTTAACTGTATAGAATGTAAATAGGTATGCATCTATTGCTCTGAATCTGGTTTTTTTTTAGGACCAAGCACCATTTCTACATGGACTGGGCTTTGCCTCTTGCACTTGTCTTGTAGCTCGTCCATAAGAGACTGTAGGTCTGAGGGTTTTTAATACCAAAAAAATAAAGGATCTTTGCCAACAAATATAAAAAGGGATATAATTTTAGGCTTATTACCAACTTCTTTGCCACCAATTAAAGTGCATCAGTGAGCATGCTGTATTTACAGAGAGACAAGTTTTCTCTTCAGTATGTTAAAAGGAAAACAGTGACTCATGGATCCATTTCACAAGGTCTCTCTTAAAACCAGTCTGGGCTGTGTCCCCTTATGCCACTGTTGTATCCATATAAAGCTTAGTTAATCATCAAGTCACACTAGGGGACAAACTGACTGAAGGCAATTCTTAGGACCAGCACACCATTACCTACAATAGCAGCCAGCTGACCCACCAAATAAAAAATAATGCACAAGATGATATTTGCCAAATGGCTTGAATATTAAAGCAAAGACAGCAAACTCACGTTTTCCCACCTAATACATAGTGGAAAATGGTATTATTACAAATATTATAGCTCATTTTATTCTACCAAAATAAAAACAATCTTCTGATTTCTTTATTTTTGTGAAAGCCTAGGCTAAAGGTTTGGGATTGCTCCTACTCACTTCATTCCTATTTATAAATAAGGCATACCTAGCAATATAGGAAAGAAAACTGATTTGTGTAGGAAAGCAAAGAGAAATGAAGGATTTTACTAATGCTGAAACATTACATTAGACCTCATCTCTGCTCTTTATATGTACGCTCAGCTGTGTAAGATTCAGTGAACCGATTCCAGGCTTGTTGATTCCTGGAACTGTGCAAGGAAAACAGTACTCTGGAAATATTCCAGGAATGAGGAGCTGAGAAAGAGAGCATGAAACTACATGTTTCACTCATCACTCAATGGTGGGAGTTCTTGCAAGATTCTGAGGAGCCCAAAACTGCTAGAATGTATTTGTATTAGCAAAAAGCAAAAGAAAGAATCACTGTGTTCACACAATCTTCATATCTCTGAAATAAATTTTCCTCAGAGTAATAAAACATAACTTGGTGAATCACCAAGTTACTGGACAGGTTTTAAAACTACTTTTTTTTGTTGCAATCACAGGTGATAACAGAAATCAATTATTTACTAGGTACTGTGAATTTTATCTCTCAGAACCACTGTGAAAAATTTCTTACTGTAACTATTAAAAAAAGAAGAAATAGATGTCTACACAACACTTTAAATGACAAAAGAAATTCTCAGAATTTCACTGTAAATTTTGCATATTAGGCCACAGAGTGGCAGGTTTCCTCACAGGACACTAGTTAGGTAGGGACTGCCAGACTGCACTGCAAGATTTTGGATTAGTTTTCTGTGTAGTGGATTTGGGTTTTATCTTCTTCCCTTCACCCTTACATGTCTTTATGTCTTTTTTTTTCCCCCCAAAAAACAGAAAACATAGTATTTTGTCAGTAAGCTGCAAACAGCTCTTGAGCCTTCATGTTGAGCATTTTCTGATGCTTACCAAGGTAGGGGTACTTGACTGTTCTGCTATAGCATCAAAACAGTGTTGGTGAACCATTTTCCACACCACAAAAACTTACATGTTTCCCATCCCTGATTATAAGTTTATGCCACCCCTACATCATTAACATTAGAAACCTTTTGGTCCACATGTTTAGCAATCTTTACTTGCAATCTACAATTTTTACCTGATTGAGAAATCAGACAGATTTGTGAGGGATTAGTTCCATGCACAGAAAATAAAGCTTGACCTTAAAGGTAAATCAGACAAGTGTCAGCTTACTGCCCAATGTAAATGGAAGCCCATGCATCATGGAATACACAGAGCATGGAAATTAGCTTACTTGGTTCTGGTACTGCAGACAGTGAACAGGAGAGACTACAGCACTGTCAAGGCTGCTCCCACACAACTGAACATGGATGGAGGACAAAAAAAAAAAAATCTTCCACTTAAAAGTTGAGAACCATCACAGTGAAAAACACTTGGAAACTACAAAAACACCATAGCTACATTACACTTTTTCATTTGTGGAAAGAGTAACATTGTCACATCTGCAAGAGGAGTTATAGTAAATTATGAGCTAATTATTAAGTACCAACCTGTTCAGGTTCTGTACAGATGTTTTTATCCAGGCTCTCATTTAATGAGTGATCTGACAAACTAATTAAGTACTCTTTCACCTCTTTTTTGTCTGGGAACAGAGTATTTCCGGGACCAGAAATTCCACTACCTTCCTGTCCATCGTTGGAAAGCACACTTGGCCCACCAGATTCTAAACCAACAAGCCTCTGTTCTTCCACAGGTGGTTTCTGACTGTCGTCACTTGGGCCACTTGTTACACTTTTTCCTTCAAGGGTCTCCGATGAGGGACACAAGACATGGTTTTCTGGTGGGTTATCAGACAGTGCTACACCCAGTGGGCAGCAGTGACTATCTGAAATGATTACATGGTCTTCCTTGTCCGTCATGGTAATAAGAGGCTGACTGCAATGATTGCATCTCTCTGGGATAGGCTTCATTTCCTGCACAGGAAGACATTGTACCAGAGCCAGGCTGTGGTGGGCTCCACAAGCAATCTGGAGCACAACGCGTCCTGCCAGGTGCTCTACCTTCTGTGGCTTTGTCACTGGGAAAGTTGTTGTTATGAGCCCAAGCTGGCAGCCACTCCCCCAAGCCCATATCTCTCTGCTCAGAGATAGTGCCAGTGTGTGTTCCTCTCCACATGCCAGCTGCAAAATCCTTACTGATATCAGAGGACTTGTTTCAGAATCACAAATACTGACGAGCTGTGGCTCTGGCACACACGGCTGATTAGCAACTGCACACTGGCCAGCAGAATTGTTGCCCCACATGTACACCACACCACTTTCTGTCACGGCTCCGTTATGGAAGCTGCCAGCTGCCACTGTAATAACACGATGTCCAAGCAAAGTATTTTCTAAGATAGGACTATTAACACATGACTCCTCCAGTCCTGATCTCCAGGGCAGTTTTCCAAAACTGTAGACCTCTCCACCTGGAAGGGGGGAAAAAAGAAACCTAGCATGAGTGTAAAAGCAATTGTTAAATCAACACAAAAATCTGAAGACACTTCTGATAAACAGATATCAATTCCCAGCTTACTGTAGGCTCAGCAGAACTATGGCTATTGATATATGAAGACTGCTGGTTGCTCTCTGTTGCTGGTGTTAAGTTCTATACCTCATGTTAATGTCACCCTGTGCATGCATGCACTGTTGAAATAAGTAATGCTTTTCTGCTAAAAATTCTACTGTAGTCAAGTTAAGTGTATTTATTGGTCCTTTCTATTCTAAGAACACGCAACGTATTAAGGACATACAAATGCACATGAAGAGCACAACACAGTACAGAGCTCATCTTCCCAAACAGAGACCTGCTATCACCAAACTGTACTGTTTGCCACTCTGCACTAAAACAGGATTGCCCTATCAGGGAGAGAAGGTGTGTTAATTTTTAAAATTAACAGCTGTTTTCACAGTGATAGAAAAATGGTAAATCACATCCACAAACAACATCCCTCATGGGGTAAGAACACACATGCAAAAAGTCCTTTTAAATTATGAAAGAAACACATTCTTTAAAAAAAACACTGGATGTCCATAACAACTCCAGTAGAGGAGAGCTATTTATAGCAGGTTCACAAATAACCTGGAAACTTTCCTTCAAAAACGTCAAAGAAAAATCAAAGAAGCAACTTCCAGCTGCGTCTTTACTGTGTGTCCATTGAATTGTACAAGGATGGACCAAGGTACACAAACACTTAAGGAACTGGCTTTTAGAAATACCTCAATTCACAGACTCAAACTGCTCACAAACCAAGACTCTCTAATGCATCTACTACAGACTTTTCCAGAAGCAGAGAAGACAAAGCTATTACACATCAAGAGAAACTTCTTGTTGTGCTTTTTTGAATGAAAGACTTCAAAAGAAATGTCATTTTGAGTTAACATGGTTCAGATTACATTAATTAACATCTTTAGAGGGTAAAATCCAGAGCCATTGTTAAGAAAAAAAAAATAACAATATGAAAGAAGAATCTATGCATATAAAACTGTGTTGAAATAGAAATAATTTATAACTAAGAAAGAAATAAAGGCAAAGTTAAAAATCCAGCAATTTAAAAGTTGTGTATGAGACACAGACAAAATGAAAAGAACATGTGAAAGAAAACTTGACAATAACTGAAGCCTGTTATTGCCTCAGATATTTACAATTAAGATGTTTATTACCTTCTGTTAGAAGTAATCCATGATGTATTCCAAGGGCTGCCTGTAATACAGTCTTGCCACTGAGTCCTAGAAGCCTTTCTGGAGTTACAGAGCAGGAACCAGCCTTCCAAACATAGACCAGGCCTCTCTCTTTGGCTCCTTCTGCCTCTTCTGAGCTACAAAGATTGGAGGAAATTGGAACACAATAAGCATGAAGTTTTCTGTAGTTTAGTAATTCATAGTTTACTTTTCACATATGTCAGAAAGGCTTAGTAGTTCAGGCATTTGTTTCACTTTCAGGAAGCCAATATATTTAAATTAACATTAATAATTATCAAATTGTAAATTAAATGTTATTTAAATGTAAAAAATATGTATCTTCTATTTGAAACCATTAGCTTTCTTTTTCATTTATACTTTACCATGTACCAATTGCTCCCATTCAAAACATTACACCTGTAAAAGCTCATCCTTGATATACTTTCATTTCTACCCTTAGAGACAAAAATGAGGTTTTGCTTGTTTGGGGTTTTTTCCTTTTTTAATTCTTAATGAGTTTCTCAGATTCAAATGACCCAATCATTCAAATCAACTGAAACACACAAAAAAATCCTGAAACAATGCAAGTATCTGGGCTTGCAGGAGTGACTGGAACTATCCAAAGCTGGTTTAACACTTCCACACACTCTGGTTTGAATGCTCAGTCAGCAACTTCTCCAACTCAGCACAAAGAAATTCCTCAAAACATTGACAACAAACCCACAGTTTTAACAATTTGTGCAATGTCTTGATTTAAACACAAAAAGTCATTTTAAGCATCGATATAGACTCACAGCATTCCAAGTTAAATTAAGAGTCATCTTTAAATTTATTTAAAACTTTATAAAGAATAGATTGTTATATACCCCGCAGGGAAAAGTAGGTTTAGCTCCTTATTTACCAAAAGTCAAGTCATTTACTCCCTGCATAAATAAGTTCTTGCAGCTTGGCATGAACTTGTGAAGTTCATATATATACATAAAGACAGGTAAGAAAAGCTTTGATGGAATGGCAATCTTCGTCTAGAAAAAAAGGCAAAAGAAATAAAATGTACTCCAAACCTGAATCAAACCCAGAAAAAGCTGGTTTGATAGGCTGCCCTGGGGACAACTTACACAAGCAGCTCTATTCATGCAGACTCACATTTTTTTAAACTACAAATTTTGCTAGCTTTGGTGCACAGGATGAACAATATCTTTACACAATGTGTATCTGAAACATTCAAGATGAAAACAACTAAGAGATTAAATTATCTCTCTTAGCTCCTGAGCCCATCCCCAATATCTTTATTTTTTTCTACAAAACAGAAAGAAAAAAAAGAAAAAAAATCAA
Organism: Neopelma chrysocephalum; assembly: GCF_003984885.1. Taxonomy (NCBI): domain Eukaryota; kingdom Metazoa; phylum Chordata; class Aves; order Passeriformes; family Pipridae; genus Neopelma; species Neopelma chrysocephalum. The sequence continues at coordinate 7,293,764 of NW_020897703.1, forward strand.
AAAAGTGACAGTCAAGAACTCTTCTAAAATTCAGGTCAATTATTTAATCCAAAAAACAAACACAGAATTAAAATGCAGAGTCCATCTTGCATTTTAAATAAAAAGGACTTGTTTTTAGAGTAGAAGTAAATTAAAGAGGAACCAATCAAGTAATATATAGGCCAGGGAAAAAAAAAGCTAAAAAATCCAATATCAATATTAGGACATTTAACCTAAAATCAAAATACAGATTTTACTCAGATGGGCAAAGCACACCAAGGAACATAACACAATAATATAGAGAGTTTTCACCAATATACTGTGCATTAAAGGCAGTCCTGCTGTTTGGCCTTTTATCCATTTAATAAGTCTTCAGAAAACAGCATAAGACCGATTTGGACATTCACATAACAGGATTTATTACAAAAACATCTGACCTCTGCCAGGTATCTTAGTGGAACAAACAAGGAATGAAAAAACAGTCTACTGCAGGGCTACTGACCCAGGATCAAAATTCACAGGTGCAGGTGACAGATATGAGTTACTGTTCACCTGAAAATGTTACTTTCAAGGTTTTAGCCTATGGCTCTGCCTTCACAAGTTCCAACAATCAACTAAGTTGCTGTTGTAGTAAGTTTAGTGTTCCAGACACAACTGAAGCTGTAGCTAAATTAATCTTCTTCCCTTTAGTGTGAATTACATAAAGAGGATGCCGATATCACTTAATTTTCCGGGATGATCCCGAGCTGGCATTTTTCAGGAAGCCTCTGTGGTTTCACAGAGCTGCTCATTCTCACCTTCTTTCCTGTGAGTCCATCTGTCAGTGGCAGCACTCCATCACCACCAAATCATTCCTCTTTCAAAAGGAACAATATAATTTTCACAAACTAGAAAACATAAAAAACAGCTATTTAGTGCAAATAACATTAACCAACAACAACAACAATGGTGCAAAGCTTTAGGTCCTGTGTTAAATAAATAAGCACTTACACTACACTAGGATGGTCGAAGTATTTATATTTAGTTCACTCACACTGAGTTGGCAGACAAAAGCTAAACAGCCAGACTTGTCCTACCTACTCATCTCACAATAGGTCTATTGTAAGGACAGAATGAACAAAACCTAGTTTAATGGCAGAAATTTACGTCAAACTCTATATAATTCTCATTACACCGCTCGAGAAACATCAAATTGACCCATTTTCAGTCTAAATAAACCAGAATTCTATCTTTAGCTAAATTTAAGGTAAACAGATTCACATGAGCAGAAAATGATTAGGAGTTGAATTCATGACTGCATTCCTGAACCAAAGCACACATCACCATTTAAAGGTGCAGTTCTGTCCAAGTCTAGGCAGAAGTGCAGAAAGCCAAGAAAGACTTTAAAACATTTCTTCATGCAAATTGGTAGCAGAGTACCTATGAAGGTATGATATGACTACAGAAGACAGAGAAAAAAAGTGACTGCTCTAGTTATGATTTTATTCTTTCAGATTTTGAATTTTGCAAGTTCACTCTCACAACCTTTCCACCTCTATGAAGATGCCTTTGTATTACTTTTCTTGGAATAAAACAAAGCTACAGTTAATCTTTGTTTCTTACAAGCTGTTTGGCTTAATATTGAAAGAATTGTAACTTCCCTGGATCTACTGCCTTACTTAATGAAGTATTAAAAATTTTAGTAACATTAATGCATGTGTGTGATCATATTTAATAAGTTTCATAAAAGCTTTAGACCTTTTGCTTTATTATAGTTGCTGTCTGATATCCACTGTAACAAAATCGGAATATAATTTTGTTAATATACAGTCTTTTAAGATTATATATCTTCAATAAAGACACGGAATGAGTAGCCTGAAGCTTTTGCACATGGTAAATAGAAATAGAATATGGCCAGTCTGGATTACAAGAGACAATATGTGCAAACCTGTAACTCTCATACAGAAGTTTCAATGCACACTTGAAAACAGTAATCATTAAGTCGATAAATAATTAAAATAACTAAAAAAAACCTCCAACACTTCCACTAAAATGCTCTGAATAATGAATTACCAAACAGACTTTTACAGACAGAAACAACAACATAGCATACCAAACACTTCCAGTTTTTCAAACACAGGGCACTAAAAATAGTGATTTGGGCTTTGGGGTTGGCAAAGAACACACCACAAGAAGATAAAGAGCCATGAAAATATGAAATCAAACTAATTTCATAGAACAGTATTGAGATAAGTCATATGCACCTTGCTTTAAAAAAAAAGAAAAAAGAAAAAACAGGACATACTTTTCAGGAACAGAAACATTTGTCACCAGAAAGATACTGCTTTCAAGATGTGCCTGTCTCTCCTGCCTCAACTACAAAAGAAAAAAAACACCTACAATTGTAAAAGTTAACTTTTAAAATATTAACAGAGGAAGTCTCACAAATATAAGGAAACTGTCATGCAATGCTTCAGTAACAGAGGTGTTGATGAAACATCAAAGGACAATGGAAGCGCATTTTTGGAACCTTAACTTTGTGATGTGTTCTTGCTCAGAGTAAGTACATTTGTGGTTTTCTTCAGCCTACTCAAAACCACCCAACCTACAATTCATTCTCTTGAAAATGCTGGCATTCTCCTCTGTGAAGAACTCTTAGCTTCACATAAAAACATCCAATGGATCTCTGAATCAGGCTAAGAGGTGGAAGCTTTGATAGAGTCATCAAAGTACCAACAATTACATGATTTACACTGCACATAGTTATTTAAGATCTAGGAATTGAGGCTTAAAGTTCTTGACTTCTATAATTTATGAATTTTTTTAAGGGCTCAAAGAATTGTTTTCTTTTTCTTGAGCTTCAACTGCAAAAAAAATACACTGTAATTGTCACAAAATCTTCTGACTGTAACAAAATAAAGTCAGGCATCTGGATCAGCTGTTTTGCAACATCTCCCTTCAAAGCCAAATTGAAAAACAATTTATCTAATTATTAAGTAAGAAACCTGCAATACCGGTGAACTAGAAATTAAGAGAGTGATATGATGACAGTGACAGATTTTCTTTTCTTTACAAAAGCTCACACTTAAGGTTGCATTACTAAGTATTTGTGTATATAAGGGAAAATGATAGTCCAACTGGGTTTTTTTCCCACAGATGAGACATCTTTAAGGCATTTTAAAATCACTTGTAAGTTCAGTGCAAGTTTTCATTCAATGCTAGGACAGCACAACATTATTCCCATTTTACAGCTAATGCAAATTACAGGTCACCACAGCTACAAACTAAGTGAAGTAACTGTAAATAGCAAGTTTATTACTCAGTAGAAACACGTAATTTTCCTTGCTGACTTTCGCATTCATATAATAGCACATTATAACATTACAGATGCATTGTTTCTTTTCCACTACAATCACCTGAATTGTTATTAGAAATAATAATAGAAGTGCAGAAGAGTCAGCCACAACACAGCACTCTGGTGGTGTGGAAGGTCGGTGTGATACCAGCACCTTCACTGCTCTGCCCATAATTTTACTTTCTACATTTTTGCTTCAAGACTGCAAGAGGAAAACAGCACGGAGTGCCAAAGAGTGCCAGTTATGAAATGTATTTGTGCTACAGACAGATGGTCATTGGCATGACACTGATGTCATACTTTCCCCTCACGGAGTAGAAGGCTAATGCAAATTCTCCAGAAATCAGACACTGCCACACCATAACAATTGCTATGGCCAGGAATGACGTGAAGCAAACATTACTATCGTTACTATGGGACTGTGCTCTTCACTGACCATTTCTACATAAGCATCAGAGATATGAAGGTAACCTTACACTGAATGCTAAACATCAACAACTGCTATGGCCCTGACTTTCAGAAATACCAGAACTCCCATGAGCCTTATGTGCTTATTTACTTGCTGCTGTTAATAAACATTGCAAATACTTCTACAGCTTTCAGACGTGTTTACTTACATACTGCCAATTATGTTTCTAATCAAGTTGTTGCATCATATGTAGCAATAACCTATAGGACCAAGACTGCATTTTTTTATACAGAATTACCTACTCCAAGCTTCTTCATTCAAGCCAGAATTGTCAACACCCGTCTGGCCTACACACATCTTTTATTGTTGCTAACTTACAATCAGTTACCAGTTCAAGAAGCCCTTGTGTTTTGATCAGCACTAACTAAGTACAACCACTGCTTTTAACATTGTGTGATTAAGATCTGCTCAGAACAAAACAAAACAACTTGCTACGGAAAGACAGTAGTGATCCCTTCAGATGAGGGCTCAAAACTTTTAATGCCAGTTTCAGTGAGTGCAGGATGGCAGCAAACAAAATACAACAGTAAAGGAAGCAGTAAAAAAAGATTAAAAAAATCCCCAAGGACAACAAAGAAAGGGCCTGGTATCAGTACACAGCTGAAAGTTATCTGCTACAGCATACAATTAGTAATTTAAAATTTACCAAATTCATAAGAGACTCAAAAATTTCTGAACGTCCTTCTGCCACTTTTCCTTCTGAAATTACACCCTAATTTAGCACATTCTCAGGTGCTTCCCCTTCTGAAGACAGTTCACTCTGCAGAAACTGGAAGACTCTAGGTATAGGTAGTTTTTGTAAGCTGCTGCCCTACAGCAGCAGTGATTAATCACCAATCATCTACGACCAGTCCAGCTGCTCCCCAGTGCCTCACCAACATCTTGGTTCTGGGAGAGCAGTTCTGTGACAGTGACAGCGAGCCACGCCACCTGTACACGATACTGCAGCCACACACTGGGACTGTCCCTCGATACACTCCAAAAGCTGAAACTGCGTTTACTCCTGAGCGACCACGCCATGCAAAGGGAGAGGAGTTTTAAACGAAACAGCGATGAAGAGCACGCTATTTACACTTTAGAAGTCTCTTCGCAGCAAGAGGGAGGAGACCTTTCAGATCCCACATCTCAGCGTGCTGTCCCAGTCGCAGAGCGCGGTGGCAGCCGGACAGCCGACTCTGACCCCGCTGGGCCCGTCCCGCGCCCCCGGCGCACACCGCTCCCGTCCCGCCGCTCCGCCGGGGGAGCCGCGGGCAGCGCAGGGCGCTGCGGCCAGCCTGGCCCCCGGCTCGGCTCTCCCGCTGTGCCCGCGGTCCCCCCTCACCCGTGCCGCCCCTCCCGGCTCCGCTGTCCCCGCTCACCTGCGCCGCCCCTCCCGGCCCGGCTGTCCCCGCAGTGCCCCCTCACCTGTGCCGCCCCTCCCGGCCCTGCTGTCCCCGCAGTGCCCCCTCACCTGTGCCGCCCCTCCCGGCCCGGCTCTCC
>NW_020897703.1:7299034-7437465 GCF_003984885.1 Neopelma chrysocephalum
CCCGCAGTGCCCCCTCACCTGTGCCGCCCCTCCCGGCCCGGCTCTCCCGCAGTGCCCCCTCACAGATGCCACCCCGGCCCCGCTCTCGCGCCGCCCCGCGCGCTCAGCTGACTCACGCGGGGGCGCGGGGCGCGCGGGGGGCGGGGCCAGCGCCGGCACGCGCGCCGACGGGTCCCCGCCCGGGACAAAAGAGGCAGAGACGGGAGCGGCACGTGGGTGCGTGTCCCGGGGAGCTCGAGGCGCAAACGGAGAGCCCGGAATGGTCCCCACGGGCGGCGGGTCAGAAGCGGGAACGGCTCCGCAAACCCACCTGCTCAGTTACTGCTGTAACCGGGGGCACCACAGCTTCCCGAGGGGCCGATCTACAGCCTCCCCTCGGGACAAGCCGGCCTTAATAGGTGTGTCAGCACATCGGTTTGTACAAATTGCACACACAGCTATGCATGTTTTTCTGCTTGCATAAATTTCACAGAATACGGTTAAAATACATAGAGGTAAATACACCTATATGTGTATATACACGCTACATACACGTATACACCTGTATATACAGCACTATATATACACCTATATGGGTATATTCACACTATTTATATGTATATATGTGTATATATATATATATGGGTATATACACATACTATATATATATATATATATATACACATCTATATAGGTACATGCACACTATACACATGTTTCTACTCAAACAAGTTTTGTAAAACGTACTTTAAATGTCATGTCAGCTCTCAGTAGACTATTTCTTACGTTACCTGAAGCCTTCATTTAAAAATCATGATTCTGAAGACAGGTATAGGCTCTCCTTTATAAATTCTTACATTTTCTAAGTATAGCTATTAAACATTTCTGTTAGAGTGTTTCGTCCACTAACTGGAATGATTACTCCATATTTTTTTCAATAACCACAGCCACCAGCTATTACCATGCTTTCTTCATTTATCAGCTCTTGCTAACCAGCAAAAGTTGAATGACTTCTCTTCAGAACAGAATATTTCCCCTCTATTCCCTAACACAAAATTAAAACTTATAATCTTCATATTAATTAATATGTATATTTTATATTGTCTGTTTTTTGTGGATTTATGTCTGCATTCTATTAAAATGCAAGTATTATTTGGTCATAACAAAAAAAAAAGTTTTCCAGAATAAGAGCCTTTGTGCAGATGTACAAACAACGCTTGCACAACCAATTTGTTACTGAGTATGTTGCATCTAGACAATCTTTCTCATGCCTGGACAGCACATCCAAATTCTACTGTATTCCGATGGCTCAAAGAATATGTGGAAAATAAAGAGAAGACCAAAGTCCATGATGATAGCTATTTAGCAAATTATGGTTAACTGGGGAGGGTAAAAGAACATTCTATGAAAGCAATCGAGCCTTCCAGGTGTGTTCTTCTAGCCATGCAAAGGCTGGCAATTTGCCTGCAACGAGACACAGAAATTGTTCCTGCCTTCCCAGGACATTTTTGCTTCAAAAAATCCTTTTGCTCAAGGAAAGAGTTTTATTCTTAGACATCAAAACAGTGAAGCAAAGGGAAGATTTCACATGATGCATTCTAATGAAAACTGAAGGATCTAAGGGATCACCATAAAAATACCACATTATGATGCCTACACCCTCACCCTTGTCAGCATTTTCTCTGTGTGGGTTGGGTGCCAGTCCTAGGAAGTTGCTCAGTGAGTCCTACTCATGGGGGACTGAAAGAAAGGGACTTTTGTCTGTCCACATCCAGGGTAAGTCCACTGTGTGTTCCTTGCTCAGTACATAATTGATGAAACCTATTTTGGGCTGGATTATTCAGTTTGCTCTGGCTATTTTGACATGTGGACAAGACTATTTTCTGTCAGCTCGTGCCATCCCCTAGACAATGGGGGCAGACAGGTCCCCGTGCTGACGTAAATGCCAAAGCAAGGACAGTCACTGTGCAGCTCCTGCAGAAAGCACAGCTCAGCCACACTTCTCAGAGAGCTCAACTTAGAGCCCAATGGCTAAAGCCTGAAGCCTAGAACAGGCTGCTATAGAACTGCTATAGGCCTGGAGGGAGGTCAAGGTCTGTTCCTCTGTGAGACCTATCACTTCATTGTCCAACATATTACACTGAGAGCTGCTTAACTGAAAGAAATATGTACAAGCAGAAAGTTTGTTTTTACTACTTAATTCTTCAGCTTCAGGTATGAAAAAATGTTGGCTGTTTTTGGAAGGCTGAAATCAATGGAGCTACTCCAGTGGTGAATTTGGACTTTCAAAGGAAAACTGCAGAAATCACAAGACTACTTGAGGCAGAGACCTCATGCGGGTCATATGAACTGTTATTACAGACACAGAGGGATGAGGAGGAGCAAAGGAGAAAAAAGAGATACATTTTAATTGAAACAGGACAACATGGGAGACATGCTGTGTGTAAGTGCTGTCAGACCAGGATGCTGCAGCTGCTGTTCAGAGAGAAGGGGCTCCCAACATCTCCAAGGCCTTCAGCACACAGAAGAAGCGACTACAGCAGAGGTATTTAATATCACACCATGATACTTCTGCCTTGAGATGGGTTAAGCCTGGGTTCTTCCACTTGTGGGAGTGCAGAATAGTCACATTTGCTTCTAACCAGACAGCATCAAATTTTGCAGCTTCAGGCTTGTGAAGCTACTGAAAGAATCCATACCTCAGATGACAATAAATGCCTTTGATGTGATGAACAGGGAAAGCAGATTGCACTCCAGTGAGCTCTGTGCCAATGAGGGATTGTAAAACAAGGAGGGAGGAGGCAGCATGCCATAGATTACAAATCCTATGTTGCATATGAGTCAAATTTTAATGCAGACACCCATTCAATATAGCTGCTCAGGAGGAGCTTGCAGCCTGCCTGCCATTCATTACTACCTTTTTTATAGTTGTGTAGGGTATGGCACTGCTATGCTGTATGGGCCAAATTAACAGGCTCTGTAAATTATACAATGGCAAGGAAGGGGGCAAGGGGGTTAAGGAGGAGAAAAATGTCTAAATGTAAACTTCCTGAAATTTCACTCCTGCACTTGGTTTTTAGTCCCTGCCCTAAAAGCTTGTTATCTAGAGATGAATAAATCAAGGGTAAGGGGGAATAACATGAATTTAGAATTATGCCAGTAGAAGCAGCCTCTGCAGTTGTTTATGTGTTCTGAGTGAGTGCTTCAATTTAGCAACACAGGAATACACAGACAGTTGCTCCCCTTACAGATGGAGCTGAGAAACAGTACTGGAGATCTATGACTGGTGAAGACAGAGATGAAAATTATGTGAAATGCTCAAAGCCATTGCAGTCATGGGGAAAAAAAAGAATCACATCAGTAAAATGGTGGTTTGCCAGTGACCTAGTTTGTCACCTTTTCTTATGCCAGCAGTCAGATGTAACCAGAGAATCCCTTTTTCTATCCTCACTGCAGTCCCCGCAGCTCCGCACCCTCCAGAGTTGGAGGTGCAGGACACAGAGGCCTTGGAGTTACACTGATCCTTCCCAGGAGCAGGATGTTGTGGAGAGGTTCAAATGGGTGAGTGTGCAGCGTTCACAAAGCCAGACAGGAGATATTTCATCCTGTGATTATTCCAGCCATGAATCAGTATTTAATTACTGAATGACATGCTAGTAGCTTCTTGTTCTACCCAGCAATCTAAAACACACACCAATTTCTTCATGAAGCAGAGACAAGGCATCCCATTTGGAGCTGCCACATCCTATGTACATCTAGAGAAGCTGTGTGAAGGATCCTGTGCAACTGTGTACAAGGGGATCAGCAGGTGAGCATTTTTGCCTTCTCAGTGCCTAGTGAAAACACCTCTTATATAAGATAAAGGCAAATCAAAGGTCCTGCTTTGCCTTTAACCAGGATATTTGCAAAGTCCCACCCCAATTTTTCAGGGAACTCCTCCGCTACAGCCATGGAGGCTCCATGAAGACACTTTGGTCCACAGCAGTGTGTCAGGAGATTGTCTGGCTGAACCAGGGAGGGAGCAAAGGTTTTCCTTGACGTGAGGGATCTCTGCATGGTGGAAAAATTGGGGGTGAGGCCATGCTGCCATCACACAGGGGCAGGAAAGCTGTGAGAGGGCAGTCTAGGAACACTGCTCAAAGCCATGCTCTAGCAATACCCCGTCACTACTCTAGCCAGGTGGGCTGGCTCCCAGCTCGCTGCTCATGGAGACAAGACAGAGGAGGTTTGTAATTCCTTTCTGAGCTTGGTCTGGGTGGGTGTGTGAGCCCTGGAAATGTTGCTAGGGTAAGTGTGGAGCACCCCAGGAGACTGTTAATGCTGTCATGCCAAGCACTGAGGTGCTTCGTGTGACCTTCCACTGTGACCTGACAGGATCAACGGCCAGTTGGTGGCATTGAAAGTGATCAGGCTGGAGACAGAGGAGGGAGTGCCCTTTACAGCCATTCGAGAAGGTAAGACATTGAGGAACATCATCCTTGAAGTGCATTTGTTTTAACCTGAAAAAGCTCCGTGTGATGCCTTTCTTGGTCCTTTCTTGCCTACTCGGTGTACCAGCTGTCCTTCTCCCAAACCTCTTGGTTTCCTTTTCCCTCATGGAGGAGGTCTTTGTGCTGGGCGGGGTAGGCATGTGATGGACAGAGGAGGAACCTCTGGTATATGCCCTTGTGACAGATGCATCCACACTTGTGATAAGGAAAGTGCCAGCTGCAGCCAGAGCATGTCCTTTCTAGCAGTGTAAGGGCCCTCTTACCCTGCCTGCCACCTGCTTTGTGGTTGCTTTCTCACTTCCACTAGAAACTACACAGGTTTTGCTGCTTTTACGTTGGGCAGTTGTGGACTGGAAGTGCCCTTTGCACCAGGATCTCTGCTTGCTGTTATCACAGCTGTGCCGCTTTCCTGGCTGATACGTAGAGCACCACAGATCCCAGCCTGAAGAGAAATACTTTCAATAAAACTGGTGTTTAATAATATCTATCATTTCAGCCCAGTGAGAAATTCTTTTTATCAGTTGACTTTGTAGAGCACTGGGCAAAATGTCTGCAACTTGCACAATTTCTTTGAGAAAGAAATGCTTTTGCTTAAGTGCTTGATTTTGGCTGAATATATTTACATGTCCCTGCAGACCGAGTTCACAAAGGCTTCTGTTTTCATCTGCTGTGCAATCCCAAGAGGATCATAATCTGGATCTTCCTTACACAGAAATATGCAACCTTTGGGCTGGCCTGTTGTCTGCTATTAGTGAAAGCTATCAATGTAAGAGGTCACACATATTTTGGGGTTTTTTTCTTGCTGCAGTTCAAAACTAGGGTTGATCTTGTCACCACGGGGATGGAAAGTGAGGGACCAGATGTGCCAGCTTTCACAGAGCAGCCCTAGCACAGGGCTCTCATACAAGTCAACTCAGAATAACGAGAGAGGTCACTGAATCCACTCCAGGTTTATAGTAGTGTAATTGAGACAAGAAGGTTTACAAAATCCTTAGTCCAACTCTGGGTGAGAGCAGAGAGATACCTAAATATGCCTATTTACAGAATGGCTTGTGTTACAGTTTCCTGTACATTCATTTGCTGTGGTGCTTTTGCTTTGAGTTTACACTTGTAGCCCACCAGTAAAATAAGCCCTAAAAGCTTTATCTACATTGAACTAATGATGCACTAAAGATCAGCAGCCCTTTAACATGCTCTACTGGACAGGCTGAGAGTCTTAACTTCATTCATTATGGGAGAAAACAAGGGTGATCCTATGAAGGGTCCACTTTAAATAGGTCTTTTGTGTACTGCTGAGCTTCACAGCATCTGACACCTCAAATTTACAATGTAAGTCAGTAGCAAAAACAAAGCACAAGATTTATTAACGCGGCGCATTCTCTGCTCCCCCGGAGGAATGCACTCCCCTGACAAAGAGACGCTTCACCCCAGGAAGCCCCACAGAGACAAAATGCTTAAAGCTCAGTTCAGGCAGTAGCACCTGACACCCCAGCAGGGGGTTGTAGAAGCAACCAAGTGAGGAGCAGTTCCCAGAGGCCCGAATTCTCTCTGTTACTGTGGACCCTCTGTACTGCTCCTCTGGAGCAATAGCTCTGGTCATATGAGATTTTGAGGTATCACAGAGCCAGGTTAGCAGACCCTTTCTGAGCTGATGGGACCTATCCATAGTATCTTTACTAGGTTAATAGGCAATTAGGTGCACATACTGGGGGTAGCTAAATGGACTAGCATAAGTAGTAGAGGCAGTTTAGCTGCAGCAGCACTAAGCCCTGTGCGAGACTTAATTTACAATCTGTGCTCTTTCCAGTAGTTGTGCTGAATTAGGCATCCTTGATTGCTCAATGGTCTCAGTACTGACATAGGGCTTGGGACACAGCTGTGCCATACAGTTTATCTCTAGCAGTAGGGCTTTTAGAAAATTGTTATGGTCACAAAAGGCAAAGTGCTAATCCAGTATAAATTTGCTCTGCCAGCATGAAAATCTTCAAATATCTTTTTCAGATCATTTGAAAAACAAAAAAGCAGCTTTTTGTGAGCAAAACTCATTCTGTCTTCCACGTCTGGCCCAAGCTCTGTATTGTGTTTCAGCTAATTCAGCAGAAACAAGATTGTAAGCCCAGGCCTTATCTGAATGAAATTTGTAGGACTGTGTGGTCTGACAGTAAACTAATTTGGTTTTAATCGGCAGGAAAAGGTAAGTCTGGGACAGCTCTGAGACTATTCTGCCATGTCAGAAGTTGAATTAAAATCTGGAGTCAGGGGCACTTGTTTTTGTTGAGCTTTGGGGCTTCTGTCTGTGCAGTTTGTGTTTGCTTCTGTGAACAGCTGGGTGGGATTCTTCAATAGTGCCAGGAACCTACAGGCAAAGCAAACCCAGCTCCACTTCTTCTCCACATCCCTCTTCTGCACAGAGCTACTGGAACTATTGTCCCACACCTAAGGTAGCAAATGATGAAGCTGTGCATGCTCTTCCCCCATAAAGACTATCTTTGAGACTTTTTGCTGAGCTGCTTTCATGAGTGTGCTGGCTGGAGCCAGCTCTACCATGACAAACCTAAGGCATGTCTGAAAGGCTTGGAAGACTGTAGCTTTTGTATTAGCATAAGTCAGTGCTCTGTGAACTATACAGAGGCAGAGACTCTTCCATGTGCTGCCCCCTCCATCACCACACCCTAGATGTGCTCAGGCTTGGCAAAGGCATGTCAGGACCTAGAGACCAGGGACACACAGTTGCAATAATGCCTTTAGACAATTAGGCTGAAAGAAAAAAGTGTGCCAAATTGTATAAATATGAACAGGTTACTATTCACTCAGAAATTTCATAATCTCTGTTCTTAGAGTTTTAAATCAAAAACAGTAATCAATATGCACAGAACTAAAATTCAGAATTCAGCTTACATATACAGTGATTTCTTTTGGCAGATTTTTACACCCTGTTATTGTGAAGCTGGAAACTGGTAGAAACTCAGCTTTTCCCAAAATTCTCTCCTAAGGGCCCTGCTGGGGGCACATGCCAGGAGGTGGATGGGAGAAGCTCAGTGACAGGCTGGGGGCTGCTGCATTCTGGCTCTGGGAGCTTCCAGCTTCTGCCTCTCAGCATTTACCTTGAAGAAATTACTTCTCCTCAGCTTATGACAGCTGGGAACTGCGAACTGCTATTTCTGACAGAGGCAAGATCCCACCTGTGAGAGAAGGATGGGTTCCTGCCAAGCCTGGAGCACTGATGCTTCCTTCTCTAAGGACCTGTTCCATCCTCCTTCAGACTCAGTATCTGCCACTTCTTACAGAACTTCCAAGTCTGGACTATTACTCCCCAGTTTTTAACTTTCACTGCCTTGTTCTCTGCACTATGTCCTTCCACTTCCAGCAGCGGTGGTTAAGTTGATCTTCCTTTTGTGTTTTCCCAGCTTCTCTTCTCAAGTGTTTGAAACATGCCAACATTGTACTGCTTCATGACATTATCCAGACCAAGGAGACACTAACATTTGTCCTTGAGTACATGGTGAGTTGATGTTTTTCTCGCTTCCTGTGGAGCTCATACTGGGAAGTACTGGGAAGCGGCTGCATAATGAATTTACTGCATTATGAGACATCTACAAAGAAAGTTGTAATTAAGGATTACAAAGTTGTAATCCTTTAGTGCAATGATTGATTTTCCTTCTTGGTCTCCTGCCTTCAAGACACACAGGCTTACTCTTTTCTTTCTGTATATACGACAGCTGTATGCAAAAATGATTCCACGTGTTGTGTCCACTGGGGTGGCAGACACTATTTACCTTCATTTCTGCCTTGCCAACACAATAAAAGTACTGTTCTTGAGCCACAGCAAGGATAGGAAATAATGATATGAGCTCACATCCCAGCTGGGGTCAGACTTGGCACTGACCCCAGTGGTCACCGTGACCAAGCTGTGGGTTGCTCTCATGAGGAGAGCAGGATGCCAATAAAATTCTCCACATGAGTCTTGCTACTTCTGTTGCTTTTGCTGATAGCTATCATCCAAATTATAAAGAAAATACAGAAGCTATGACTTCTTACTGCAGTTTTATGATTAATTCTGGGACAAGTATGACTTCTGTTAACTAGCAGCTTCAGGTCCTAAACTGCTGGGGTGAGATAACAGATCAGTCAGGTCCCTCATTTGACCCAGCGCTGAAGCACATCCTTGTGTGCTGCACCAGATTAGATGCTCACCAAGGTGAAAGAGACACCTTTGTAGTGGTTGCAATTTTTTCCATTTACAGAAGAGGCATTGTTGGTAGAAGCATTTTACACCAGTAGCTTTGCCTTAAGTTCTCCTCCTTTATTTAGCACACAGATCTAGCACAGTACATGGGCCAGCATCCTGGAGGACTCCATTCGTGCAATGTTATGGTAAGTTCCTTAGAAGACTAGTATTCCTTGAAGCATGAGGAAGTGTTATTTTACACTATGTATGTTCCCTATAAATTGCTTACTGTTGTATATATTTTTACATATGTGACAAAAACTTTGGAGAAAAGATGCCTTTGATAAAGATGTAACAACCTCCCTCTCAGTCTCCAAGCCTTTATTCAGTTAGCCCCTCTCCCAGTTTTCTGAGCCTGCAAGCGGACATTCAGCTTCTGTGCACAATGACATCTTGTGGCAAGGAAATCTGTCTCTATACAAATTTGTATCCTCTTATCATTACAACACATTATTCATCTCTCTAATTAAAAACTCTCAAATCTCGCTCTCTCCTCATCTAGAACTATCTTCATATTTGCAGTCATTTAAATCCCTTTTGTTTCTACTATAGCTTTTGGGATTAGTTGACTGGATTTGAACACAGCCAAAGATGTACCACTACTTTATAGATTGATGTTATAATAGTCTCCTACTCTCCTTTGTATGCATCTTCACATTTAATTAACTTTCAGGATCGTTGCTGCACATTGGCTTAAGGTTTCAGGCAGATGTCCTCAGTGAATGCCTGGGTCCTTTTCCCGAGCGGCTTCAGTTAATTTATCTTACAGCTGTCAACAATAACTTTGTATCTTATCAAACTGCCTATTCATCTGGCTTTGTCAGATCTCTCTGAAGTTCCTCACTGTCACTTCTTATCACAACTAATCTAAGTGCTTCTGTCATCTTCAAATGTTGCCACCTTGTTCACATCTTTTTCCAGATAGTTGTTAAGCAACACCAATTCTAATAAAATTTCTTGGGGCCTCAGATTTTAAACATCCTTAAAGCTCAGATACGTCCAAGATGCAGTGTTGGAGTTTTGGCACAGATCTCGAGGGTTCTGCTACCAGACAGGCTCGTAAAGCACATGGAGCACATGGCTGTAATATGTACTCACTGGCATTTCTGTGAGTAAACACTAGCCAGCTGCTCTGCTTTCCTGTCCGGAATCCTCATTGTCAGCAGGAACCAAACTGCAAAATTATTTACTGCTCCTTCAGGAGGGTCATCTAGCTTGCTTCATTTTTGCTGGCAAACATTGTTTGTTTTTATTCTGAGTGATTCCTATGGAATATGATGCAAGTGTGCAGAATGTTACAGGGACACCTTTCTGGTACAAAAATGACCTATGGGTGTCACTGTTTTTCCTCCTCTTCAGATTAAACTTCTGGTGAAAAATATTTTTTCTCTGGCGAAATCTAATTACTTTTGCTGTGTTTTGCTTCTCTCCACTGTCCAACTTCACACCTTGCTTCAGACCAACTTTACCCCAGGCTTATTCACATTGCCATGATGGTGGGAGTTAGATATTTATTTCTTGCCTTAATTTCTTGCTGATTTTTCTGCTTTCTTGCTCGATTCATTCATTCATCATGTCTTATTTGCTAATATCTGTCTAAAGCAGGTCCTGATGCTTTCTACCAGCTTGGAGCCAACTGTTCCCATTGACAGGTCAGTCAGTTCCCTGCTCCACTGGCAGCACGTACAGCAGCCACAGAGCTCCCTCAGCTGGTGCCATCTCACTCAAAGGGACAAAGCTTCAGCTCCTTAAGCCTTCGTCTTGTTTGGGTGTGTGTCTTTGTCTTGAACCCTGAAATAAGCATAGCTGCTGTTCTGAAAGCTGGGTCTGTGTTTTGACAAGCAGATCTTGCTCCTGCAATCAATAGTCCATTTCTAAAAAGAAGTTAAATTTCCAAAATGTGCATTTAGGGACTGTAAAACTGCCCTCCTGTCCAAATATTCCACCCTGAAAACCTCAGAAAGCTGTAGGGCAGTCATAACCCACCACAGTTTTCTCCTCCTCAGCCAGCTCTACTCATTTTGGAAATTTTTACTGGTTTCTTACTTGCTTTGTCTCTGCTTTGTTCCAGGGTTCTCCTAAAGTTCAGAGTTAATATATCAATGCAAAGTCACACCAAATCATTTCAGTTCTTTGTTGGCTTTTTCCAGCTCTTCATGTTCCAGCTTTTGCGCGGCCTGGCTTACATCCACCAACAACACATTCTTCACCGGGATCTGAAACCCCAGAACTTGCTCATCAGTTGCCTCGGTGAGCTTAAATTAGCCGACTTTGGTGAGTCACAGTTTGGATACTGCTAATATATCTGCTCAGACCAAAGCTTTAGCATGCATATAGATCTGTATCCACAGCCAATTAAGGCATGGAAGCATAACCTTTTACTGAACTTCAGGAAACTATTTCTGTGGTCAGTCCAGCCTTTCTTATATTTATACTGAGAGGTGCAGGGATTAACCTCATTTAAGTCAGAGCAATTACTGCCACGTAAAACTGGTTCAAGAGAACAGAGAACCAAGCCCTCTCTGTTCAGAAAATAATGTAATGTGTAGAGTCCACAGCAACGTGCTGAACCAAAAGGCTTTCTTGGCATTGGTTTGGGATGGCTGCTGCAGTCACAAATTATAAAGCCCTACAAAACACAGCATATTGCTTGATCTGCTCTGCCCCAGAGGTATATTCCAGACACACTTTCTTTGTCAATTGCTTGGGATTATTTGTGTTTAAAGATCCGAGATAAAATAATGTCCTGTTTCCAATTATTGTCATCTATGCACTGTACAGGTAGAAGAACTGTCCTAACACAGCAGTTTTTTGTTTGGGTTTTTTTGCAGGCCTCGCTCGTGCCCAGTCCATCCCCAGACAGACATACTCCTCTGAAGTGGTGACACTCTGGTACCGTCCTCCTGATGTGTTGCTTGGAGCTACAGATTATTCTTCTGATATAGATATCTGGTACTGACCAATTTCCAAGCATCTGGGGCCCCCTGGGAAAAATCATCTTTATCTGAATTAAGTCAACCAAAGTTACAGTAGGTACAGTTGTAAGTAGAGGAATTAACACCTGTGAGCAGAAAATGGGTGAGCAGTGGGGAGTTTTTACTGCTGGGTTTACAGAAGTTTTTGGGAATGATGTCACTACATCTCAGTTATGGATTGATATAAACCTCATCTGATAATATTCATGAGAGATGTACATCTCGTTTGGTAACATGTATGAAGCATTTTCAGGTCTTGCAACAGAACACCTTTGCTTAATGCACTTGTATCTATGCAGCCAGTTGAGTTAGTAGTAGCTCTCTACAGCAATAGCTTTGTGAAGAAAAAATGGATCCACAACTGCACCATCAATTACTTTGGCCTTGGTAGCAAAATGTGGCATTAAAGGGTTTCTCAATGGATCTGGAGATAGAAAGGTGTTTGAGATTTTCATTATTTCTGTGATACATTGTTCTTCTTCTCAAAGAAAATGTGTCAGATGCAGTCTGCATTTCACACAGGAGAAGGACTGTGTCTGTTACCTTATGAACTCTACCCCAAAATCTTAATGTGGTTGGGAATCACAGGAAACAAGTTGCACGATAGCAGAGCTGAAGGGAGAGAAGTATTTGAGAGCAGGCAGAAAGCAGGAGAACATGAGGGCTTCACAGAGGCCCCACTGGCCCTTTTGGGCTGGCCTGCATGTGTAGCTGGGCCCTAGGGTTCATCTGCCTTCTGGCTCACTTCTGCACCAGCCCAAGCCCACTTCCAGCAACCCAGTCCTGACTTACTCGTGGACAGCATGCAGCTCATGAAGTTGCAGGAGACTTTCCTTATTCTGGGCAACTTTACATCCGTAGATGGTATTGCTGCTTCACCCTTTCTTCAGACCAGCTAATCTTCTGTCTGTATCTGTCCCACCAGGACTTTTCTTAACTGCTGTGCATAGTCGAAGGCTGGGAAAGGGTGGGAGTGCAGCAGGCTGAAGAATGTGCAAGAAGAGGGCTGGCTAAGTTTACAAACAGCAAAGCCCCAGCTCTTCCCAGGCTGTATCTCCTTCCAGAGCTCTGCAGCTTATCAGGCACTCCAATGGCCTAAGTCTGGAGAGTAGTCCAGGGAAATGGGACTTTTTAGGTTGTTTACTTCCCTAGGCCTGCTGCTAATTTAATTGCTTAAAGATATCTCCAAGGAGGAAAACCCTGCTAAATTCTAATGGCTTCCAGCTGCTAAGCCAGTCTAAAGAGTCCTGTCTTTTCTCCCCCACTACCTGTTATCTTTCCCTCCAGACAGTCTCCCAGAAATGTCTGCAGAGTTTGAGGAAGATGCCTGCCTAGCAGATTGAAGGCTTTGTATTAGACATAAACCTATTGGGTTTTTTCCCTGAAAGTTGACCAAAGCTGGCTATGCACAGAAAGTGTGGCATTTCTGCCTGTGCAAAACCAACATCCCCACTGCATAACTCCGCTCTAGTGTAATGAACAGCAACAAGGGAGTGGTGCACAAGTTCCCATCCAGCTCTCTGACCAGCCCTAACAGCACAGTGCTCTCTGTCCCACTGAACTACATTCACACTATGGGCACCTTTGTTATAATGCCTCCTTATAATAACAACATTCAGAGTATTTGCCCTAAAGAAAGATGTCACGCTGAGAGAATAGAGCTCTATTCAGTAACTTCCTCTAACAAGAGTCATTTATTATCTTGATGTACACTGCATTTAAGTTCAATTTTTGTCTATTAGGAAATAATGTGAATTCACACAGATGTTGCTTGTCTATTGGGGAGAAAGGAAAAAAAACCCTATGTCTTTTGGATGCTGCAATTTACAGAATGCCCTTGGTAATGGCATGAGACAGTGGGTGTCAAAGCCCTGGTTTAAAGAAACCAATTATAACAAAATAAAACATTATGGCAATTCATGCACAGTGTGCTTGAGCAGCAATACTGTCAGTGGGAGGCACATGGGAAGTGAATGAGGCCTTGAATAGATGAAGAAAGAGATACAGAAGGAGACTCAGTCACTCTTGGACTGACCAGAAAAGCTGCTTTAATCTCTCTGTATCTTTTTTTCTCTCTCTTTCTCCCTCACTGTATCTTCAGGACTTTAGAAGATTCAATTAAGGGATTTCAGGGAGATTACACTGTATATCAGAAGGACTTTCTTTTTCTTTTTTTAGAAAACACCAAGTGCTTTAGGCATGTGCCACACTAGTGGCTACTAACATCACGAGTGCCTTAAGACATGTCTTCTTTTCAGTCAGGCTTTCCTTGTCTAATCTTCCATTTAAAAAAAAAAGAGAAAAATAAAAATCAGGGATCTTCCCAGGTAGATTAATGTAGAATAGGAGCTCACATGCAGTCATTTAACGTGGATCTGCCGGGCCCACTACAGCCTTCTCCTCAGACTGGTTCACATTGCCCTTCTATGCCAAACTGGGAGAGATAGGCTAAGGGCTCCACTATACAGACCATGCTTGGTGAGGAACAAGAGAATGGATATATTTCTGGTTAAATACAAAACTGCCATCTCCTAATGCCAAAAAAAACCCCAACAACAAACCAAACCAAACATGGAGAGGGAACTCTGGGATGCCTCAGTGATATCCTAGATCTTCATCCTTATGAAAACGTCTCACCACTGTGATGCAGCACTGCAGGCTGAGGTCTAAGTGCAGTGTTCACACCTACCCTAGGGATTGCAGACAGATAAAACAGTGCTATATGAACCAGATCTGCTTATACTTCCTGAATATCCCTATAACCTCTCCTGTTACTTTAGCTGCCACTGTTTTGATTCATGTGCATATCTAGCACATGTGAAAACATCATGTCTAGACCTCTTCCCAAAAGATCCTTCTCTCTGCCCTATCTCTTCCCAAGGCAGCTTTATGGGACTGAGACGCTCTAAGAAACTTATAGATTGGAAGGGCTAAGGCGACCTTAGAAATTAATATCAGAGGGGTAAGAAGGAAAAGGGAAAAAATGAAGCAATGCCAAGTTTAAATATTTAGAAATATATAAAAGTAAATGCATTTGAATAATCATCATTAACAAAAGGATCCTCGTAATGCTGTTAGAGCAGTAACTGTAAATCTGTATCTCAGAAGGAAAGTCAAGGCCTCTATTGCAAATCTAATATGATGACTAGTACTAGTTACCAAAGTCCTGCTTTATCAGGTAGACAAAAACATCTGAGGAAAGAGGGGGGTACCCATACGTTAGTTGTTCTAACTACTTCTGGCCTTTTTTTGTAAAGAAAAACATATTTCATCTGAAAACAGAGGTAGAAACAGTCATAATTGTCACTGATGAATCAATATCAAGCAGGCATTAAAGGCAGCTGTCAACTGAATCTCGCTACAAGAAACAAAGAACTCCTTTCCAGCAGTTGTGGTTGCTCTGATAGTTTTGTCTTTATTAGAGACACTGAGATTTACAGGCTTCCAGAGCCAATGGGAATAAACCAGGAATACAAGAGAGCTCTACCAGAAACTACATTTGTAGCAACCCACAAGTTGTTCCTCTCCTCAAACTGACAGCTTGCCTATTAGTGAACTCTTTACTCATGAGCAATTCTTAGCAAATGCTGGCTGCACCTAGGAAAAAATGTTCCTGCTTTTGCCAGTCTAATGGCCCTTTCTAGCCGGGATATCAGAATGCAAACTTGCTCCAAAACCACATAGAGCTGATTCTCTTCTCCCTCCAAATCAAGTGTACCTGAATTGTTTTGACCATACACAGCTAAACTTGTGCAATGCAATCAGCAGATTACAGTAGCCCCTGTGGTTGCAAAATAGGGTGAGCCATTTGGGCATGTACGTCAGCTGTGAAAACAGAGGGTTGGTATGACACTGGTCTCAGTAGAATCTATCTGTGGGCTCCAAAATAATGTCTAGTGATGTGGTAGTGCAATGAAACACAAAAGAAATCTATGTTGCAACAGCTGTGGGTTAAGTTTCATGATGCCTGGAGTCTGTAAGAGCATATTAGACAAGCAAGGAGCTCATCTCACAACACTTGCCAAGGTTAGGATACAGGAAGCTAAGGGAAAGTGCAGCAGAGATGTTTGTAGAAACAGCATTAGATATGGATCTGAAAACAGGCTTGGCATCACCTGGTGTGCAAGTATGACCAAAATGAATACCACAGATGAGTTACATGTCAGGGTTTCAACTGACCACAGCCAGGTGGGAAAAGCAACTACAGTATTGCAAAAACAAGCTGCAAGGGGTAACACATGAGTACAGATGACCAGAAGAGATTACCAGTTATTGCTCAGCAAGTGAAAATAATACTCTCAGAGCTTATAAGACAAATCAAGGATTTCAACATCTGAACTTAAAGGACTCAAACATACTATAACCAAAGACTGACACTGAAACCTGAAAAGCTGTGATGGGGCTTAGTAAAAAGACAGAAAATCTAGAAAATGTTCTGAGGAAAATGACTAAAAAGTAAATGAGGGGAGTTTTACACGGTACAATAAGAGATGGGAATAGCTGCAAATAGGTCAGTCTACCTGACTATCTACAATTATCTCATCATTATTGCCATGAGGACTAATCCACCTTAGTAAAATTAAGCATTTTTGCAAGTGTTGGGTGTTTTTTAAACTGACTGGTTTGCTTTGGCACAAGTGCAGTGCAGGGGATGACATAAAAATAAGAACACTTTAACTCGGTGTTGTCGCAAGGTTCTTTATGCTATGATATCTTGCTTTCAGTTTTCCAAGGAAGAGCTAATTGCTTCTGAAGGAAAAATCAATCTAGTGGTTAGTGCCTCTGGGTTCTTTCTGCATCTATTATATCCTTCAAGCCAATGTAGTGTTTAGTAGTTCCCTGTTTATCTTTCCAACTGATAGCACTCAGATGTTACACCCTTTTTTCATGGGAAGCAACGTTGTATTCCACAGGCCTCTGCCACGCCCATTTTTTAAGATGATTTGTAATAGGATTAATTGACAGAGACTTGAAACAAGTTGTTCTGTAATGGAAAAAAAGATGGTGCTTGGTGAGTTTCTTTTCCAAGGATATCACCTGTCTTGTCTTGCTGGTGAAAGGTGAATTGGGTTTTTTTTGTGGGTGGTGTTGATGAGAAAAAGGAGATAGGAACAGACTTGTATGGAACTTTGACTGCTTTGTTTTTTTCTAAAATCCTGGAGGGGTGTGAATGTGACTTGTCTCTGATCTGCTCCAGTCCTTTTTGACTTGTGAGCTTTTCAATTCAAGTGATTCAATCTGTAGGACTAGGATGAGGTTAATGGTACTACATACAACTTGCAACAATGGCCAGTTGCAAGTGCCTAGAACATGGTACAAGATCGGGGATGTACAAGATGACCCTTCCCAAAGGAAACCTTCCTGACTTTCCACAGTCAGTAGGCATTTTTATAGTGCTAGGTCCTGCCCACCACCACACTGTGGAGATATATCAGTCTTCGCTGAAGCCTCTATTTATTTACATATATACAGACACCCCACATCCCCTCTTGCTTCACACACACTCTCACTAGATGTCATGAGGTGGATATACAATACTGACACATCAGACTGGTGCTTTTCAGACTTCAGCTGCAATATATAGAGAGAATTTACAGCTTATATCAGGATTTCTGCATGTACAAATCAGAATTTCTAAATTTCCAGTCCCACAATTATATCTCTGCTTTTCTCCCTGCCCATCCCAACAATCATATTACATATGTCATGTATGTGAATGAGTTAATACCTTGGGTTTCTTGCAGGAGTGCAGGCTGTATATTTGTTGAAATGATCCACGGTCAGCCAATATTTGCAGGAACTTCTGGTACTCATGAACAGCTGGAGAAGATCTGGACGGTGAGTAAAATATACCCTGAAATGGGAGAGAAAAAGAATCTGTTGCTCCAGCCTACTTAATTTTGAAGTCCTAAGCATAGGTCCCGTGAATAGCAGAAATAATTTGGTCTAATGTACCAAGTTATAGCAGACTTTGTAACCCATTTTATATTTGCAACTTTCTTACAGACACAAGAGTAAATCAAATGATTTCCCTTTGATGTTTGTCATCTTATCAAAAATTTAAAGCCAATTAAAGTGACATCAAATTGAAGAAGGCATAAAAGGTGTGCAGGTACTGCAAATTCTGTTGCTTCTTGTTAAATCCTTTACTTACTGTAGGATACAGCACACCATATTCTCACAAAGGAGCTCTAATACTGCTCTTAAACTACCTTGAAAATGGCAAGACCCTGAGGTTTGTCAGAGATCCTTCTTCATTTTACCTTGGAACATTTTGTATCATCTGGTTTATGGTGCAGCTCTAGAGACTGCTTTGGCATAATGGAAAGTGTGAAGTTACTTTTAAAGGCAGCAGTGAGTGAGAGCGGACATATTCAGGAGCCTCTTAAGCTGTTTTTTTCTGCTGGGGAAACAGAAACGTGGGGCCACGTCCTTAGTGCAGCTGGGTAGAACTGAGGCAGTTGGCAGCACTGATGGATTCTGTATGTTCATGACCCCTCTTGCTGACCCTCTTGCTGACTTAACAGGAAGGTCAGCCTATGGACTCATACTGGCTTTTGCTGTAGGTGTCTGCCCTTTCATGTCTCCTCCCAGGGACTCTTCTGCATAGAGTGTTTCCCAGGCATGGGTTTTCAAAGGAGAAAGTACAGAAAAAAAGAAATTTGGAAAGTCATGAGAAATTACTTTATAGCTTCAAGACTGTGTAAGTCAGATTTTTCCTTCTTAATCCCTTTATCCAGAAACACTTCTGCTTGGTAGGGTTTTCCTCTCTGTTTGTAGCTAGAATGTGATGTCAGACAAGTGCATCCAGTTCTCAGACTTAAGTTCAGTCCATTTAAATAAATGCTGACTTTCTCCTTCATAGAGAGTGGGAGAAAAAAAGAATTACTGAGGAAAAAAAAAATCCATACTTGGCCAATTAACAGGGTTCAAAGCCAGGGCAGGGCCCAGTTTCTCAGAGTGTGAGTGAAGGGTATCCTTACAGTTATGTCTCTGCAATCTCTGGATATATTTCCTGTGGGTTTGCATTAGAGGGTTATAGCACTATCGTAATTTCTCTGGCATTATAACTAACACCGTGATTAATAGGATTTGTGCTATACAAGGCAAAAAAACCCTTATTTAAAAATCATGAGGAAGCCTTAAGAGCTATGAAATAATTAGTGCTTTTCACAGAAGGTTTTATGTTATTATACAGCCTGGAATGAGGCTCCGTGTTAGGGCAAGATTTCAAAGCTCCTTAGAGGCTTTCGATGTCTAGCTTGAGATATTTTGCCGAGTGTGAGGTTCAGAACGGGGACTCCTACTGTTTTCTAATAGTCACTTCTTTTCATGTACTAATAATATAGAGGACTCCTGCACTGGTTTAGAGACCATCTGCATTTGTGTGCATGAGTCTGTATCACCCAGCATGCTTATCTCCATGTAGGACTGATGGTTGAGACACCATATAGATATTTGGCTGGAAAATCCCCATTCTGTGAAATGTGCTTGTCCTGTTGAATAATCAGGACTGACTGACTGCCATTTCACCAACAATTCTCCTAGAGGTAAGGACCCCCTTAAGCAGTCTCCATCCCTCATCTCTAGCCCTGGCTGCTCATTGCTGCTCCTGTGTCACCTCTCACATGTGGGGCTACGTGAACTGGGGAACCTGTGACTTCGTTTTCTCCCTGGCTTACTCTAAATGAAAACAGCTCTTTTACCCAGCTCGTCCTCTGGCTGCACAAACAGCAGCATTAATGACCAGTAGTACTCAAGGAGGCATGGCACAGGAGCAGGGCCAAATGCGAAGGGAAGGCTGGTAGCGCTAGTTATGGAAGTATGGCATGAATGAATGCGAACTGCAGCATCTCCAGTTCACTCATGACATGGAGAGTGAGCAAACCTGACAAACTTAAGGTCCATCATTCAAATTTTCAGAGATCAGGCATAGGTTTTGCATGCAAAACTCCATCTTATTGATTAACATCGTGCTGAGAAGGACTTCATGTGGGCTGGATTAGGCTGCAGAATGCCACCAGTGTGCTTCTGGAGCTGAGCTGAACACGTGACAAATGCCAAATGAATGACTACAAGGCTTCTTGACATAAAACATAGAATAAAACTTCCCAACAAAAGTAAGCCAAATCAGCTAGGTTGATTCATTCAGCTAAGTTGTCACAGGAGAAGCAAGCAGTCAGAGGGCAGAGAGAGAGAGGACAATGATTTACACCAACTGAAACCACTTGCTGAAAAACAGGCATTGTAAAAACATTTCTGGCTGAAACTGTGCCTCTTCCCAAGTGGACTGAACTAAACTGCACCAAGACCTTTCACTATAGAGTGAAGCACAGAAAAGATGCTTTGCTTTGTCTGATGGCATGGGCCAGTGAGTTAACAGCTAGATTTGATAGGGTGGATATACAACAGGTAAACAAATTGTCAGAGTATAATTAATTTCAATTAAGTAAATGTAATGCATTGTCTGATTTGGCAAGGAATCTCACTAAAGATCCAGGGGAGAAGAGGTCGAGGGAGAGGAGATCACTTGCCCTGTTACATTGGAGAACAAAAGCAGATCCAAATGTGTGGTTTGGAAAAGCATCTTTTGTAAAGAAAAGGCTCAGAAAAAACAAATTCATATGGCATGCGATGATTGGTCCTCTGAGTGCTTTCACACCTCAACAAAGCAAAATTAAAGTATTTGCTGAAAACCTTTTGTAGCAAAGTACGAGCATGCACAAATAACTATTTTTTAAAATTCTTCACCAAAAGAAGCAGAGTGCTGACCCTGGTGAGGATGATTTTACTATATCCTGAACTTCCCCAGCTTCCTCTGATGCCTTTAGAACTGATGTCCAATGGCTCAAAAGAAACCTTGAAGAATGAGGGCCCAAGTTAATGCTTCCTATAAATCTAACCAGATAGCAAAAGACAGCAAATTCTGGATTCAAATTCAGACTCCAACTCTTTCCTGTGCATATAGAGTTTACTTTGGGCTGACCTGCCCTACTTACATGATATACACACCAGTCATGAACACATCCTCATCCCTTGGTGCAAGCCAACTTCCAACATCCTCACATGGCTGAACACTGCAAGACACCTCTTTGGGGAGTTTGAAAACTCCCAAGACTGATTTTACAGGTGAGCAGAGCAGAGACAAGGGTCCTATCCCTTTTTCTTTGCTGTGGCAGGCTAAGTCCATAAGCAGCTTGGAAACATGGGCCACAGCAAGCCACATCCCTCCAGAGCCCACCATGCAAATATGCACCAGCTGTGAGATGCAGTCCCTGCTCATGGCTGTCTTCCCCAGGTAGCTGTAATTGTCCTCACAGCTATTTCCCAGCTGTGAGTGAAAAAAGCAGTCAGCTACCAGATGCTTAACAACTGCAACAACCAAGCTTTATATTTCTTCCTTCTTTAATGTATTTTTTTACTGATGCCTGTTTTCTTGCAAACTTACCACAAGTTTTTGTGAGGCTGAGTTCCCCATATCACATATCTCAGCTTACATTTGTTGTCTATCCTATGCAAGGTGTAACTAATGTGAGACAAATCTAATGTTGGAGAAAAGAAAGTGAATAAAAACCCTGAAATTTTTCATGTTAAAATTTCACTGGGTTTTAAGGAAATCTGATAATTCCGTGGGTTGTCTGGATGATAAGCTTTGAGTGCTTGGAGCTAGCAGTACTGATTTATACTACCCTTTCACATTCTGTGAGGTCTTCTTAAATATGTGGCTTTACCTCTTCAGCATGAATCATACATATCAATAGGCACAGAGCTTTTGCATGCATTAAGTAAATAATAATAACACTGAGCATCTGCAACTGCAGAAATCCAGATGCTCTTGATCTCACACATTTCAGCAGCTAAAATGAGGTTGGAGGAGGCTTTACGGGCCCAGACTTTGCTCAACAAGCAGTTACTTCTGAAGCCCACAACTCCCAGTAAAGGCCAAAGACACTGCAGAAGCTCTGCATCCTTCAGGATGAGGCACTGGATTGCTTTCTAGCACCTGCCACTAGACCTGTCTGCCAGCTTTTCTTTTTCACCTCAGAAGGCAGGGGTTTCTGTCACAGCTCACAGCCTGTGCTGCTGCTGAGTGTATCAGCTGCTGCCAGCGCAAGTGGGCAGAGTAAGTCCCCAGTGCAGCTCTGGCTCAGGAGGACACCTTCAGCACTGAAAGGGGCTCAACAGACCCCTGGGCTGGCAAACACAGGCAGAAGTGGCACCTGGCAGTGAAGCTGCATATGCCTTCACTGATGTTCCCAGCAGCAACAGCGTTCAATCTCAGCAGGATCCTTTCTGCTACAAAATCCGAGTGCTAAAATGTCAGTGTCCTTTATGCACAGTGGTAGATCCAGACCCAGACAGGGCAGTGTGAATTCTATGCTGATTTACAGGAAAGGCCAATCACTCTCCATTGAGACTGCTTTCTCCAACTCCACACCAGGGGAAAGTACAGGCAGAAAGAGATATTGCTCTTCTCACTCTCTTTCTTCTTTTGCATAGGTATTGGGGGTCCCAACTGAGGACACCTGGCCAGGACTTTCCAAGCTCCCCAACTATAACCCAGGTAGGATTTAACTCACAAGAAGGCCAACTTTTTCTCTGAGCCACTAGCCACTCAATTTTTGGGTCAGTAATTCTCATTATGAAAAATCCTGTGCTTCAGTGTTACTGAATCCCTTGAGCTACTTAATGACAGCGGTGTTGTAGGACCTACAACAACAGTGGGATTGGCCTAGTATGCAATCAAAGGTACATGCATGGCAAAGTTGCCTCAGTGAGTGCTGGGTATACCTAAGTATAAGGGGGAATTTCATTGCTGCAAGTACTCACATTCTCCACTTCTCAGTGCAAAGGACCAATGTCTCCTGGTTTAGACTGGAAAAGCTGACAGGCACCTGGAGACACAGTTTATCTGAACTCTCCTTATTTTTATGGAGATTGGTTTGGGGACCTTTAAACCTCAGCTTTAAAGGTCACTGTCCCTGATTTTGATGTGGGCAAGGTGAGAAATCTGTGTGATTTATAAAGCTGGATTCTTTTATTTCCACATGGGCTGGTAGAGGAGTCTGTGTCCTGGACTTCAAAGGGCCAGTTGTCTCTTATTTTGATGTGGGCAGGTTGAGAAGTATGCTTTGAAAAGCTAGCTCAGTCACTCTCCCTCTCCCTCTCTCTCTCCCTTTCTCTCTTTCTCTTTTTGTTTAATGTTTTCTCCTGGGAAAATATATTCAAGTGTCAGTAAGGGGGAAATGATGAGCACTGATTCTCAGCCTCTCAGCAGGATCGTTCTGTAAAAGAAATATAAAAGTGAAATATTAAAAACCCTGGAATGTGAAATTCACCCATCTACAATCTAGCCATTCTCTCTCACTTGTACCCTAGGAGAGTGGTGGGGGGAGTCTGTCTATCTGGAAGGAGAAAAAAAGAGCAGGGGGGAGAGGAGGAGGGAGAAGACGTGCTTTGAGCAAGAGGTTTGCAGGTTTAGTAGAGCATAGTAACATCTTTTCAAAGAAGTGGGTGTTGCTCTGTGACCCAGTCCAAGAAGCCCCTCCTTTGATTATGTTGCATGAACACTAAACAGCCCCCATTTTCACATGGTAGCCGAGATTGGCTGAACAATAACCTGGTCTCACAGTCGAAAAGACTGGAATCCTTCACACAATTAGCTGAGACACATTAATCAAACCAGCGTGAAATGGGAATGTGTCGCTGTCCACAGCAAGTTTAATTTGGATAGCAAGCAAGCACAGAGCAGACAGCTGGAGGAAGCATTTTCTTCTCTAAGTTGTAGAAGGCTTGGCTGGGTAGTCTACAAGTTGAGAAGAGTAGTCTGGGAGGAAAGAAATGCTCATTTGTGGGACTTACTAATCACAAAGAATTTTTTTATGCCAGTCATCTGTTCACACAAGGCCAAAAACTCTCAGTGATGATGATTAGGTATCCTGTTCCTTATAGAGGGACAACCTAAAAGTGCAAGCATGAAGGCTATGCTGGCAAAGAAACTTGTTCAGACAGTGGAGAATGCGAGTGCCCAGAAGTGCCCTGAGCAGTGACTCCCACTTAGCGGTGTTTGGTCTGAGGAGCAGTGCTGTCCTCTGCTGCTGTGGAGGGTGCCTTTTGGAGGGCCGTGAGGGAGAGGACAGGCATGCAGGCAGCATGGCAATAGCTCCAGGAAAGTCAAGTCTAGTCATCATAAGCAGTTTTCAAGCCTGACTTGCTTTCGGACTTGATAAAAAAGTTCCCTTAACGGACAGACTCCAGAGGGCCAGAATTGGCCTGTGCTGTGATCCTGGGATGCTGGCACCTTTTGTGGCTGGACCAGGCCAGAAATGCAGGAGTCAGAAGACACCTTTCTGTGGGAGCATCCCAGCATGCTAGCAAACACATGGGAGAGGGGAGTTACGTCAGTATTTGGGGCAATAGCTGTGCCAGCTTGAGACGCAATATCCCTTTCCCCTCCTCAGAACCTGCCTAAGGAGTTGTGAGCTGTTCCAGCCACATACTGGAACGAAGCACTTGGCTTGCACCTTGGCTTGCACAAACCGCTCTGAACAGAAGAAGGTTAGTCATATAAGGTTGGATTATTTACCCTACTCAGGAACTAAATCAAGTCACTTTTTGATGGGACTGCTGGTAAGGAGGCAAATTAGTCTCCTTGTTTAAAGCTATTTGCCATTTACATGCTTCTGGGTACTTCCCCTCTCTTCCCTCAAGCACAAAAGCTGTTCGTACCCCAGGATATGCTCAGCCCGAATGGAATCTGTGGAGTCTGGCTGAGAAAACCTTCTCTCCTGAGGTTATTCCCAGACCATTTGTGTGAATCTGGGTGCCTGGGTTGGTTCAGATAAGCAAACAAACTTTGGAGCTCTTCCCCAAATCTGATGGTTTGAATTCTTTTAGCTAGTCCTATTGATGTTCGAACTGAGCACAGGCAGCAAACAAACAAACAGGTTCCTGCCCGAGGCAAGGAACAAACACAGGCAAAACAAAGCACTGAGGTGTGATCCTATTCTCATTGAAGTTGATGGCAAAACTCCCCCTGGATTCAGCAGTGTAGGCTCAGCCCCAGACTGAGGTTGTTACTGGAAGGGTTCCTGAGCCAGCTGGGTTAGTAGGAATCTTTGAAATGAAAGCTGGAAAACTTTAGATGTTTTCCTGTCACTCCTGTGGGCTTGAGCACATCCTGCTGCAGTCTGAACAGAAGATACAGCATGGGCTGTGGGGTCTGTGAGCCAGGCACACACGGGGCAGCTGGAGAAAAAGCAACTCCACTGCTTCCTCTATGAGCAACTGGCAAGAGATAAAATGCACAAAGGAGTACTTGACCACCTATGTCTTCTTGCACAAAGAAGCTCAGAAACAGCCTCATGTCCACTGCCTAGTTTGCCAAAATCTCAACCTGTGCCTGGCCACAGGCGAACAGGAAGGATGGGTGAGCAACCCGTCCATGGCCAGCCCTGATGACTGTGGTCTCACCTCCCCTCTACAGAAGAGGAGATACTTAGGGTAGGGAATTACATGCAGTTATGGGGCCTGAAAGCATGTTGTTCCCCCCTTCCTGGCTTGAGAACCATTTCCTGGAAAGCATGAAGGGTTGGGAGAACTCCTGCCCCACATCTCAGCACACTCGCTGGCCCTCTCCCTGGCTCCCTGGGCTTAGCAGCCCTGCCTGTAGTGACAAGGCTTTGCCCTGTGTTCGTTCATTTGTTCTGTTCTTCTCATTTTGCTTCCCCTGAAAGAGGCAGTTGTAGCTCTGTTAACACTATTTTTGAAAGCTCTCATGCTGTGTGAGCTCAAATCCTTGCATTAATCTACTGCTGTGTTCATTTCACTGCGCTGAAAAGCAGAGTTTAAATCCCCTCTAAACACCATTGGTGACACCAGAAGGCCAGTGTTTTGATCCAGCCCCATTAATGGTTACAAGTTTGAATCTAGACAGCGGGGGTCAAGGGCAGGAAAGGATTAGGAATCACAGCCCATGACATTAGGCTGGTGCTTTTGCCAAACTGGGAATACTGGAGTGCCCAATGTACCAAGTTAGTTTTTGGTTCCTTTTTCTTACATTTGGATTCCAAAAAGTAAGGAACAGTGCTTATCTATCTAGAACAGGATAAACTCGCTATGAGTGAGCTTCATGCCTTGATTTATCACACAGGCTGACTGATGAAGTCTCCTATGCCAGGTAGTATCACCTTATGTAGCAGATACAGGTTTTACACAGCACCCTTTCAGATGCACTAATGACTTTCAAATTAAGCCTAGTTTTTCACGGATCTGCAGGCTTTGGTATGAAGAATGAGATTTAGAAGTTTTCCAGAGGCAGCTGGTGCTCCCAGGTGCAGAATTTCAGCGTCTGTTGAGTTTCCAAATTGTCACCAGCAGATGGAGGCAACAAGCAGCAGGCCCTGAAACGCAAACTTCCCATGACATCTGTGAGAATGCAGATGAAGGCTGCACTCTGAGTGCTTTTTTTTTTAAATAAACTCTCACTTTTTATGCTGATGTTTCATTTAGTAAATGGGATGGTTGAAAACTGAATTCTAAAACGATAAAATTTTTGTCGTCATAAAAAACTGCACATGGCTTTGATTTCAAAGGGAAGAGCAGCACTGTAACTAATGTGCAATATATACTGGGCAGGGTGTAGGGAAACTTCCTATCTGTGTGGCACTGGGCACAGCCTTCAGTTTCCAGCCTGCCACACACACAGAGCTCTGCTTCTGTCCTGCAGCCACAGAGATTTCACTAATGAGAGAAATTTTCCCTGTGAGCCTGCAACCACAGCGCGTTCATCCAGCAGCACTTGGCATCCTCTTTCTCTCTCTTCATCAATTAGGAAAGTTTAACTTTTGTCCTCTAGCTTGCTTGCCTCATTATCAGTTCATTAGCCACTTCCACCTGGGTTTTCAAATAGGAAGGTATTTCCTCATTAGCACAAACTGCCTTGCATATGGACAGAAAAAACCAAACCTCAGCGCTACCTCTTCAGATCTACTCTTATTGTTAAAAAAACCAATCAGTCCTACACAATCCCATCATTTTTATGTCTAGATCATCATCGTGAGACGATTAAATCAGTAGTTCATCCACTTTTTGGAATGATATACAAATATTCTTTATCTCTTACCTTTAGGGAGTAGCTGTTTACATTGTCTTACAATTTTAGATTGGTCTTAATCTTACAGTAGGGAAAATATTTACTGCTCTGTTTTTACCCTGCTCAACACAATGGTTCCTTGGCATTCTCAAAGGGTTTGTCTATATGGGGTCAGTCAGGAGATTAATCTGAACTGATTTAAAGTGGATTAGTTAACTGCACTAAATCCTTGAGCAGAGATGCACTGTTTTCTTACCCATATCTTCCATTTATAATCAAAGTTCTGCATACTCAAAGTGGCAGTCCTCACTCAAGCAGAATTCTCCATAGAGAGATGTGTTTGGTCAGGGACAGCCGTAGTTGGCTCAGCGGCTCTTACACTATCCCTTGCAGATAATTATTAATATCCATGTTATATAAATGATAAACTTAAGTCAAGAGGCTTGCTCAAGACAGCAAACACTATAATTCAGGTATTCCTCCCAGTTCCCAGTAAGCAAGCTGATATTTCTATTGGTAATGTAAAGAAAATCCTATTTCCTCTTTGGAATATTAATCTTGAAAACTCACTCCCTAAAAACAAAGTGACATTTCACTTAGATATTATTGAAACATTTTGCCCTGCTGTTACCAACTGAACATGCGTTTTTTTAAATTTTATGTTAAACTCATTAAAGAATATTAATGTTAAAAGATTTCAGTAGAGTTAAAATACAATATTTCAGTCTTCTTGACATTTTTACTAAATATTAAATGAAATTGATATATTATCATGGAATATTTCCATTTCCCAAATCAATTTTTTCTGGCAGAAAGCTATAACATCTGAAAGATTTTGGCCACCTCTGTGAAGAGGCAAAATTTTCTATTTCATACAGAAAAACCTTATGCCTTTCCAAACCATTTTTTAAATTGTTTTTCTTCTACCTGGAAATTTTACATCTTTACTCAATATGGATAATGTATTTCTACACATTTATTACAGTCAAGGGAGCAAAAAGAAGGAAAGATGATCCAGTGAAAATGTTATTAGAGATCCAAGGGGAATGTTGTGCCAGTTAATCTTGGTGACTGATTTGGGAAGGGAGTATTCAAGATGCTAACATATAACTTTTATATATTGGCAATAATTCCAGTGCTCTGGCACCTAAACATGAATCCCATCCCAAGTTATATTGTCATTTACTGCTCTAGAAGTTACCTTAGTATTTGGGTGTAGGAGAACATTTCAATTGTGAATTGTTACTTACCCTGTGATAGGCAGGTTTAACAATCTGCTGGCCTGGTTTAATGGTGAAAGATTGCTGCTGGAAAGATCAAGAGCAGGAAGTTCAGTAATTTACACTTTTTCAAATTGTCTGTGCATCAGGTCAGACACTGAGTGACCGAGTCCATGGGCCTGGCACTCTGGAAACGGCCTTATGCAGGTAAAGGCAGAGGGGACTCCCACTTTGCCTGCAGCGGGCAGCTCCTGTCCGTGAATGATGTGCCTGGTGCTTCCAGGCAGGAAGGGAGGGAAGATGCCCTTGGATGGTGCAGCACAAACCCCAACCAAGCTCAGAGTCTACTGGCAACAAACCAGTGGCGCTTGCCTCCCGGTGGTCTCACTGCTGTAGGGAATTCTTGTCCAGGCTGGGCTGTGAGAGAGGTCAACACCACCCTTCCTGCTCTCCTTTCCATGACTAGAGTACCACTGTTCATTCCCTGCTGCCAGAAACGGTGCTCAGGAAAATGTAGGTGGGTAGAAATTACAGCCTCTCTGATGCAAGAAAATGTCTCTGTTGATCAGCTCTAAGGGAAAATTTTCCAGGCTTAAGCCATTCATTCATATCTAAGCCTGAGAAAATTCATGCTTTATAATAAAACATTTGAGGAATGTATTGCTCTACATTTTCCACAATGTTTAGAAATATGTCCTTGAAAAACATCAACAAGAATGCAGCCTTCACAAAACTGTGAACTCTGTTAAGTTCCAGTCTGGTAGAGATCACGTAATCATTAAGTACTAAGCCTGCATGAGAATGGTTAACTGAATAAACAACAAACTTAGTGAGGGACTGGCAGCAGAACACTGGGCAAGAAGAGAGCGGGACACCAGCACCTTTTCTCTGGTCCCATCTTTCTGCCACATCGGCGCAGAAAAGCCCCAGGTACCCACAGGGCAATATGTGAAGTTCAGCAGCCCCTTGGAAAGCCAAGACAATTGCTGGGGATTCAGACCTGCAAACTTCCGTCTGCTTCCTTTGTGCAAAGGCTTTAGGGACTGGTACTGCTTTTATTGAAGTCAAAGCTAAGACTTGCACTGTAACAGAAGGAGGCCCGAAGCCTACACTCACAGATATATGAAAGGAAAGGGTTACGGAACTGGAACAGCCTTATTAAAATCAAGGCTGGTGCTCAAGTCCTATAGGAATAATGTATATTTATACATACTAAGATGACAGATTCTATAGGGCCCTTTGAAATTCTGAGCACATATTTTTTGTAAGGGCTCAAAGAATGGTATTTGGCTTGATTTTCATTTAATCTTGTGATTGCATATTACACTTTCTAGAACTGGTTGCTTCCAGGAGACCTCAGAGACTCCGAGTCATCTGTAACAGGTAAGCTACCAATAACAGCAATGTCAAAATCGCCTCTGGGTTTATTTGTTTCTTCATGCAATCATTTAGCTTGAAATGAGCTCTTTTGGCAAGCCCAGGAAGTGCAGGGTGGCTCTGTAGTAACAAGCAGATCTAACGTCAGTTAAGCAACTGATTTTCAGAGATGGCAGTAAAGGTAGGCACGTAGTGGGTTTATTATTCTCAGAGGAGTAGTGATTATTCTGAGATAAGCAGTGATTCAATGACATTATATGCAGCTTTTTGTGGGGCACAGTTCAATTCAGAAGGTCATACTTTCCCAGGCCCTCTTGCCCAGACTGAAGACAGACTTTGCACTGTCCCAATTTTCATTTCTGAAAACAGACTGTAGGAATGTTGCTCAACAGCAGTAAGGGAGACATGCTAGGACAGCATTTTCATAAGACAATGAAATAATCTTGTGATTAGTTAGGAGAGGGAAAATCACATTCTTAGTGGCCAAAAGCTATGAGACTAAGGCCATGGTTACATACTCAGCTTGACCAGACACACCAGCACCGCTGAATCACTCCCTAGTGTGCTGAGAGAAGGGAGTATTTTTTCAAGCACACATATGTACACGCACAGACATATACAAAATGCATGTATGTATCAGTGAAAGAAACTTATAATCAGGCAAAGTGCTGTAACCAAGCTCAGAGAGTCATTAAATTCAAATCCCCACAATACTGATTTTGAGGCACACAACAGGTTTTATACATAAGTAGGAAAAGACGGGACAGGATTTGTCCTCAGGATTGTGTTCAGGCAGAGGTCAAGAATGAAATATCCTTTGAGGACATAACCACATTTTTCATCGCTGCTGTTTATTATCTATTCAGCTGACTGCTGAACAACCCTGCTCAGAGGGAAATGAGCTGGGTTTTCCATATGCTGTTCTGAACAAACATGCTGAAGTTTTCTGCAAAGCACAGGTTGCTGAAATGTCAGCCATTCTCATACACAAAGCTCAACATGTCCCAAACCCTGATAACGCAGGTCCTGGAACAGAACAAATCCTCTCTCAGCCTGAACAAAGAATTAAGTATATTCCTTGCAACTCTGCTGTATTGTACTTCTACTTTATGGCCACAATCCCTTCACAGGCCCCGTTACAGCTCCATACCAGCGGGCTGACCCAGCACCTCTGTGGCAGGGCTCTGGGCTGCTCATGGGCCAGCTCCAGCTCTCTGTTACAGAGTCCTCGTGCTGGTAGGGCCAAAAAACTGCCTTGGCGTGCTCAGCTCCGGAGAAGGAAAGAGCTGCTTCACGCAGACTGCTCAGCCATGACTCTCCATGGCCAATTAAGAAATCAGAGGGGAGCTCTGCAGAGCTCAGCCAACACCAGGAAGCCTGAGCCATGGTGGGAAGCACTGAACTGTGTTGCTGCCCAGTGTGGGAGCCTGCAGAAACGGGGACTGAGGGGGCAGAAGGTCTCCAGTAAGACCCTGCCATGGCAGGGGCAGCCTGGTGTGCAGTCTAGCAAGCAGCCTCAGCCTGGATGCTTTGTCTCCCTGTCCCGTCCCTGCTCCCTAGGGAAGCAGAGGTTTGAATCGTTTTGCTGGAGGTGAAAATTCGGAAGTTATTTACCACAGTGAGGCCAGATACCTTTTATAAATTTGTTTCTCAGGATGTCTCTCTCTACTTCTCTCTCTGTGTTTTTTCTTTTTCTTTTTTATTTTGCATTTTATCTCCTTAAAACAAAAATGTCAGCATGTCAAATGTCCCATATAGGGAGGGGGAGTGCAGGGGCAGGGGGATCCTGGCCCCTGATGTCACTTGGAGGGGAAGCACCGACGGGGGGCCAAGGGAGGAAGCACAACAGGCCATGCTCTGATGGGCCTCCTGAAGCTGAAACGTGATCAGAACAAACAAACAAAGTAAAAGCTGTAAAACTAAATTACTATTTTTATTTGTTTCCTTGTTGGTTTGTTTTCTCTCTTCTACTTCCTCGTCCCCCCAGCTGTGTGCTCCTCTAGAGAGCAGCCACTTGGCATTGGTATTTGCTGAACATGGAGCATATGTGTATTACATCTATTTTAAGCACTCATCCTGAGAAACAGATACTTCTCTGTGAATCCCCAACACATTTTACAACCAGCTGCTGTACTGGTACTAGGGTAGGAAAAGAGGAAATGGTATTTTCTTTAGTTTTTTTAAGTTTGACCTCTGGTCTTCTCAGTGGGCCAGTCAGATTATTTTCTGCACTTGCATTGTCACTGTAAACTGGTAACACCAACCTCTGATATGCCGGTTACAACATGCAAAATATAGTCTCTCCAACATCATTTCCCCTTTCACTTACAGCCTTCTTTTTACAAAATAGAAATTTATTTTCGAATTCCTCTGTAAACATGAGTTTGAGTTGAAATTCTGTGTATATATATATACTCCAACACAATCAAAGTCAGATGGAAAAGCGAATGTCCTGAAAAGCTGTATATCTGGAGTGGGTTTGTCCAGCTCCCCTGTGTTCCTCCCCTATCTCTGCCCCAAGCTCTGGGATGGGCTGCGTCATGTTCTGGTTCTAGCTTTCTGGCTTGTCCTCATCTCCTATGCTATTTATATTTCTGTTTTCCTAGGCTGAGCAGGGTGCCAGCAGCAGAGAATTTGGCCTCCAGGATGCTCACAGCCTTCCCTCGGGGACGAATCTCTGCACAAGATGCACTTCTACATGGCTTCTTCAGGCCTCTGCCTCCTCAACTCTGTGAGGTTCCTGCTGGTAAGTTAAGTCTCGATTTCATCTCACCAAGAAAGAGCTACTGCACATGCTATTAGAGTTTCTTCTCTACTTTGAAAGTCTCTGCCATTCACCTGGATCTCCCTCTTTTCTGTCTGCACTTCCCCCCACTTCCGTATGCTGCAAAGTTTACATCCTATTGCAAATTTAACAGCTTGCTTTTCTATTTTCTTCCACTTGACTACAGTGTTAATACTAGAAGGGGATCTTGATGGGCTGCTACCACAGTCCATTAGCAAAGTAGAGGTGCATATGCTTCGACAGGTCCTTTCTCCCCATTCTGTAACCCCAGGGGCCTGGAGCTTTCCCTCGGGCTGGCTCACACTGTGTATTCAGTGTAACTCACGTGCTGATCCATCCTGATGTCCTGAATTCCCAGCTGCTCAGCATGATGTGCTAGCCCCAATTCCCTCGGACCACTCCTCCTGCTCCCTTTTGATGTTGAGACAGCTGTTCCTCGTACCCTGTCACACCAGTTCTCCCTCAGTTTTACCTGCTTTATTTTCTTCTTCTCTTACTCCCTTCTTTCGAGCACACAGCTGCACACACAGCTCTGCCTCTCCTGCCCTGAGCTGACAATAAATACAGGGTCTCTCAAGCTACAGATTCTGTTCCTCACTAGGCAAAGCTCCCTCCTGTTGGACAATAGGCCAAAGGAACCTTGCATTCCCTGTTGCCTCCTGGGCAACCTCTACACTAGTTAGTTTGGTGGTGTTTTTTAAGACAGGGGCAATTAAGAAAAAGCCTTCATGGACTGTGTTGTCAAACTATTGGAAAACCAAATTTCTGGCTCCTGCAACACATCCCAAGTGAAGGAGCAGCCAGCCAGCATTTCTCCCAAATCCCCAAACTGCTGCCCTTCAGAAGGTGCTCTGTGTGTGTATGTGCATGAGTGAGAGACATCTGCATTCCTTTTTTGTTCACCCAGCCACAGAGCACAAATCTACTTTGACACTTTTAGAAAAATGAAAAGATGGAATCTCGCAGGAGCCTGCCTGTGCTGGGGGGGGGAGGAGGGGAGCACGCACAGCAGGAGGGAAGTTGACTTTTCTTTATACATATAGGGTTTTTTCCATGCAGAGTTTAAATTATGCCTGATAAAAGGAGTTTCGTGGATGTTTCAGTTCTTTCAAACCCTCCTGGCTTCCTCCCAATTAAATGAGGTTTGTCAAAGCCACAGGGCTCTGCTGCTGCCAGAGAGGCGGACAAGCACTTCCCGCAGTGACATCTCCAATCCCCAAGGGAGAAGATGAAAGTGTCAGTGCCAAGAGAGAGAGAGTGTGTGGAAAAAAACAGGTACAGAGACAGACAGTGTGAGAGAAAGGGAGAGAGTGAGGAGAAATAGAAGGAATGAGAAAACAGATTGGCATAATGTGTCAATCTCTCGGATATGCTGCCAGCGAGGGGACAGATTCATTTCACCTCAGTTTAAGCACCATCCCACATTTATTATCCCCCATATTGCAGCAAGAAGTACCTTGTGGACAGGAAACTACATGGCGTTATCATAGCAACCAGTGTGTTGGGAGCAGAATTAAAGTGCACAGGGCTGAAACAAGTGCAGTATGATCATGCAAGATCATATTCAGGAGTGACTCATTAAGCTCATAAAAATTAGGCAATTCTCAATAATTCCCCATGTAGCCATTCCTATTGCCACAACAGTGTAAGACGTTTGTTCTCTTGTGTCACGTTGGCATAACACTGTTTTAGAATTTAACTGTATCATTTTAAAATTCTTGTTGCTATGTTAACAGTACAGATTTTAAATATGTTCCTTTCTCACTTTGTTCTAGAGGATTTGGCTATCAGTTGCCACCCTCTGAAGGGGAAAGTTAAAGCAGAAAGGCAAAGAATGAGCAGGAGATGAAAGGTGAAGGGAATAGGGGGTTGATCCCAAGGTGTGTTAGACTAAGAGGGAAACAACATTTGAAAAAATTAAAGCTTCCCATAAGAAATTATTCTCTATTTTAATGAAGTAATTGTATCCATAACTGTCCTTTCTGTAAGTTGTTATGATAAGCTGGAAGCTAGAGGATGTTTTTCAAAGGTCAGTTAATGGGAAAAAATAATTGGAGAAATCAGTATTTCACAGATAAGTACCCCTCCAAATAGCAAGTCTCTGATTACTGAGGGGAATGGTAATGGCTAGAGGCTGGCTGCTGCCCCTGGGAAGGGGGAGAGGGAGCACAGGGCTCTTTGCTTCCTGGTGGTCAGCTCCTACAGAGGGGAACAGGTTACTGTTGCTATGCTCATCTGAATGCAAAGTGCTAGAAAAAAAGAGTAGCCCACGCTCTAGGGAGGAAGAAGACTGTCCTCTGAGTGGGAGTGGCCCACAGATGGGCTTCTCGGCTGCTCACTCCTGTGCCTCTAGGGCTAGAAGGGAATGCTAAGGCCCAGGTTCAAACCCCACTCATTGTCTTGTTGGCCTTAATTCTACATGTGCCAACAGCACCTCTGAATATAGCAAGAGAAGAGAGGTGCAGGGGATTCTCCAGCTTCCTTTCAGTGTGGCTAGTAGCCTAAGGGGTGGCAGTGATGACCTTTTGTAAAACTGGAGCATTTGCTGTCCTTTTTTTGGCTTAAGCCAATTCTGAGATAATTATCTTTGTGCAGTGCAGCCCTGCACTGCAGCAGCTCTGATAAAACTTCAGTCTAACCCTTTGCCATCTGCTCAAGCAGACTTTTTTCTGTCCAATTAATCCCTCCTGGAAGAAAGACGAGATCCTTGAATCAAGAAAGCATGAGTTGTTCTCTCAACTCAGTGTCAGTCCTGAAGTGCAAAGGGTCTTCTGGGAAGGAATCTCACTCTGTTGTCAGACAGGTCAGACACAGTAACAATTGCAGCTTATTATTCTTAGCTATAGATTTGGTTTATTTTCCCTCTCTTTTGCCCTCCAATGCTTTAGAGCAGGCTTGCAAGCAGGGAGGGTTAGCAGTGGGATTTGGGGTCATCAACAATATGCTCCCAAGAAAACATACTGCAAGAAGAGCTCTGGCTGAACAACCCAGGCACGCGGGCCAAGGAGGCCTGAGCTGGCAGCTCAGATCCTATCCCCACTGGACCAACCAGAGACCTTTCTCACAGTGCAGGTGCTGCAGTTAGTCAAGTCGAATTTGTGCTCTGTGAGGAGGATTGTGTGTTGCATGGATATGATCCTGGCTCAGACTAGGAGGTACTTGCTCTTTTTGGGTACGGTTGGTCTCTCATTGTTACCTCTCCCAACAACTCAAAACCAGGGTGCCAGGTGGTGATGACACTGTACTGTTTCTCCAAAACAGCCTGCTGACAAGGAAGAGGGGGGAGGCTTGATGTTGGCAGACCACAGTCATTTTAATGCCTCTTGCATCGAAGCTAAGGCAGTTTGGGCAGTGAGGAGGTTAAGGCTGCAAGCCATTGCCTAGCAAAAATCCCATTACTGTTGGGATTAGCCAGCTCTGGTAGATGTTATCACAGGGAACACATAAAGAAGAGCTGGCTTTCAGAACACCTTGTTCAGGTTGACTGGTTGGCCTAGATTCTCCTACATAGCTAAAAGGTTTATATAGTCCCCTAATGTTTCTTTACCACTGTGCTTTGCCACCTCTGTATACAGCAAATAGATATCCATCACTGCAAATCAGATACAGACACCTAGAAAGTGAAGTTCCTATCAGGTGTATGCATCTGGTTTATAATGTGTCTTAGTACAGGTATAAATCAAAGCTGGTGTTGAGCAGGAAATCAGCTTCCTAAGCCAGAAGTATTCTTATATGTGAGATGATAAAGCGAATCTTCACTTAACTCAGGAAAGCCACCTCTCACTTCACCCACTCTGATCTCCACAGTGGTGGAAGGTCTCCTTGCTTACATAGTGACAGGACATTAAAGTTTTGTATTCTGTCATTAAGCCATCACTCTAGGAAAGAGCTATTGCAACATCACAGTAGATGTTTGCCAAGGGCACAGGACTCTGGACATGTTGCCCTGTTTGAGCTCTTCCTCGCGTGCTGTCCTGGAGCAGATATTGTGCTGGCAAGTGCTGGGCACTGTTCAGGAGCACAGGGTGAAGGGGAAGATGGGAAAAGAAGGAAAGTTTCTTTTGCTCACTCCCCAGCTCCCGCTCTTGCAAAAGCACAACTGGTGCAAAGTTTGGCCCACATGACTTGTGGAAACAAAGTCCTACAGACATGGATCAAATGCTCTGACTCCCATTGATCTCAGGCCAGAGAATCT
The DNA here is from genome assembly GCF_003984885.1 of Neopelma chrysocephalum. Taxonomy (NCBI): domain Eukaryota; kingdom Metazoa; phylum Chordata; class Aves; order Passeriformes; family Pipridae; genus Neopelma; species Neopelma chrysocephalum. Next base: position 7,335,378 of record NW_020897703.1, read on the forward strand.
CTATAAAGGTCTTATTGTTCAGAGAGATGAACTGCTCTTGGAGGAGAGCACTGTTAATACCGTTCATGGAGGCAGACACTATTGCATCAGAGGTTACCAGATGTTTTCCTGTATTTTGTCTAATTGCAAGTTGTATCTGATGTTTCTTTAACTTCCATTTCCCCTTTAGCACTCTTAAATGCAAATTTGAAAAGATTTAGCTGGCTTGTTTGCTGTGAAAGACATCCAGACTGGTAGTCTGGTGTAGTTGTTTCCCATCCTCAGGTGCACTTCTGACTTCACCCAGTTATTATCAGAAAAGAGTAAACGGGGATCAGGTAAAAGAGTGATCAGGTTTCTAAGGCACAAAAGTTAAAGCTAAGTTTGAGATTGTGACAGCAAGCAACCATGAGCATAGGAACTCAATTAGCCTGAAAGACAACTATCTCATTATCTTTCCTAAAATGATATAAATACATAAGAATATAAAAATTTAAAATAAACTCTCTATTGACTGTCTAGATGACTGGATTTCACTGCTCAATTTCTTTAAACACCCACTTTAGTATTTATTTATTCTAAGCGTGAAGCAGCTACGATAATTAGACTGTCAGATTTGGTAAGTTAATGAGGAGTCACTGGAGTGGAAGGTTTTGCATTTGTGAGATTGCTGAAGGAGAGAAGCCCTGTGCCTTCGCTCTATCTCTTTTTTCTTTTTCTTTTTTTTCCCCTCTGCTGGGTGGGAAGGAGAGAGCTTGGCAGTGCGCAGATCCATTTGAATCCTTTTGATTAGTGGGTTGCATTCCTATCACTGTTCTACCAAATAGTATTTTGCTGGTTGCTCCAAGAAAAAGAAAAAGAAAAAAGAAAAAAAAACTGCAGATGAGATTTCTAGAAAAGGGTGTCTAGATTAAAGAAATAATTTTCCAAAAAAAAATCAGAAGGAATGCAGCTGTGAGAAATAGGATCCTGAATTATTTTATATTGTGGCTAATGTCACAGGAGAGCACTAGGAAAGTAGCACAATGAAGGAAAAGGACCATTTTGCAGCTTTCTCTTTAACCTGATTTTTCCACAGGACAATCAGTGCTCGCAGTTCCAGGAGTGAGACTGCAACCTGAAATCTGTGACCTGTTTGCTTCTTACCGAAAAGGCCAACTCTCAGGAGGTTCGAGCAAGTTCTGGTAGAAAGTAGGGATGACTGACTGATTCTTGGGTAAGCACATAGTTGCCACTGTCAAAGCTGCTGCCGTCATCTTTAGCACATGAATTCCTTTGTGTTTTGAAGGTGGGAAAACAGAACTGATACCAGGGGCTGGATGATCACATCCCAGCATGAGGACAAAGTGGGACGCCTCACATTCAGAGAGAAGGGATCAGCAAGCCAATGGCCCTGAATGAACAACGCTCAGTTGTATTATGGGAAGTTTGGATTTGTTTTGTCATATTTCCAAGTCTCAGACCATTGCCCTTTCCTCTGATGCCTCCGCAGTCAAAATATTGCTTCATCTTCCCACTGCTTAAACTGACCAAATTGCTTTGTTCTCTTTTGTCCTTGCCTATTGAGTTCACATTTTATAGCTTACTTGTTTTGATTTCACACACATTGGAACCTGAGCAGAGCTAGGCAAAATCTCCTTAGCTTGTAACATCCTTGGCTTTAATTAATCCCTATTTTAATATGACGAACCTCAAAATGATGCTTCAGCATCAATATTTTTCATTTCCTTTTTATAACAGAAGACCAAAAGATCACTTGAAATCACTGTTACTGAAAGAAGTTACCAGAAAACAGCCTTTTATTATATCCTGTCTCTTTGTTTACTTTGTGCATTTGTTATCACCATGTGTCCAGTCAGTGTCAGTGCTGGGTCTATGCTTGAACGGCAGACCTGGAAACTGATCTTGAGGCCAAATTAGTTTGACTGTCTTACTGTCTGCCAAGCTAAGAGGCAACCTAGCTGTGATAGCAGGGCACACCTCAGCTAGCCATCTGTGCTTTCAAATGCATGGAGATGGCAGGTACCTGCTATAGGATCAGGTCCCAGCACTCAGTGCCTGGTCTCACAGCCTCTCTGTACCCCTTCTGCCCTCATCATGTGGACAACAGCAGGCAGACAGGAAGCCTCGAGTCCTTTCAAGAAGGACCTGACAATGCCAGCCCTGTGACCAGATTGGGTTTTGGAAGCAGCCTGAATGCATTCCCTGCTCACCTGCTCAGCCAAGTGCAGACAGGATGGCTGTTCCTTCTCTGTGATCAGAGAGGAACTAATCCTGCCAAAAAAGCTGGCTGTCAGTTCCACTAAGGCTTCTGGGACTACTCCCTTGAGGAGGGCACTCCTGCTTCAGTGTTCAATGAACTTGTATTTGGCCCATTTTAACTGACTTAGAGAGCATTTCTCAAACACATCGTTTAAAATGGTGAAAACTTGAAAATAGTAGGAGATAGTCTTAAACATTTTTTTTATATTAACCTGGCCTCAAAGTGTTTCTGTCACTTTTTGAAAGCTACTTACAAGGTACACTGAGCGAGCTTAAATGTCAGCTCAAGTTTTCTTCTCCACTTCATTACAGGAAAACATTCTATAAGTGATGGTGTTCATATTATTAATTCTCTTTTCAAAAAAAGCATCTGGATTCAGACATGCAAGCAAGGTTAAAAATGAAAGAGTAATTTTTTTTGTCATTTTAATAGGCTACTGATGGAAAGCAGGGGGTTCTGTATGCTTTTTCAAATCTAATGAGAGGTAGATAGGCATCTAAAGCACAACAGCCTCACGCTGGCACATGAGAGAATAGAATTTCCTGGGAACATAATGAAACTGGCCAGCCTTCCTTCACTTGCCAACCTGAGTTAAGTTATAAAAGTAGACAAAACAAAAAAACCCTAAACATACGAGGCTCCATCTTGAATCCATGGGCCCCGAGCAACACAGCAAGGGACAAAACATCATCACAGACTCCTGCTTGTTCTCCTTCTGGTTTCAAGAAAGGAAGAGGTACTGACAGTATCGCTGATACCCCAGGGTGATATATACTCCATGCCAACACTCCATTCATTTTCTACCCTATACCACCCACCTCTTTCCCTCTACCTGCTGAGGAGGAACAGATGGATCATTGGAATCTGCTACTGTTCTCATTCTGCCTCTCAAAATTCAGATAAATAATGCTGTGCCTCTTACGTGTGTGTGCTACTGTACCAGCTAAGTGTAGTTGCATCTACAGGAAGATTAGAGCTTGTTTTAAACCAGTTGTTATCAAGAAGACATGACTGAAGGCAATATCTCTGCAGAACATTTGTAATTAGGATCTATTTTTTTTTTGTTATTCAGGACTTAGGCCATGGATTTTTATCCTAACAGAATTCCTTTGCAACAAGGGCAGATTGTACCCTCTATTACACCAAAGACCTTTGAAGCAACTCTTGATATTGACAAAATGAAGCAAAATTTTTGAGATTATAAAACAAGGACAGAGTTTGGGGGGTGGGGTGTGTATTTTTAAAAATCACCTTTTATTAGAAGGGAATGAAATTGCACAGATGTCCTGCCTTTTGTTTTTCAGAAAGCAATGTCAGAAAGATTGACTTGGCAACGAAGATGTAACAGCACAGTCTGGACACTGGACTTGCAGAATATACTCAGCCATGTGTCACTTAATAGAGAGATCCCTGGACCAGAAGATCGATGTACAAACAGGACAGATGGGGACTGACAATTGAAAGAATGTAGAAGCTGATCCAAGGCTTATCGAGACCTGTCATTCCTGGGTTTGCCTACAATCTCCTTCAACAAAAGAGCTCCTGAGGGAAGGAGGGGATTAGTGGAAAGTTGAGTGAAGTCTCCAGGGAAGATGGTTTCTTGGATAAAGTTGTCAACAAAAGGAATTGTTTAAGACTATTTGTTATAATTTCCTAGAGGGAGCTTCTGCCATTGCTAACAGGATTACCAGCGTACTGGTTCCACACCAGCAGAGCATTAGACATGTGCATTGCAAACTGGTTGCTTAGAGCTGAATTCAGGGGTCTTCTTATACAGGATCCCAAATGTGTGCAGGTGTTGATGAGCAGAGGGGAGATGGCAGAGAATTAAGATGTAGCCAAACACAGTCCATTCTTGCCCCAGCTGTTGCTGAGAGTCTTGGCTCATTAATGAGTTACCAGAGTGTTTTAATCTCCTTGAGCTCAGGGCTGCTGACAGACTATGAGAAGGAAAGTTAATCTGAGGTAAGTGCTGATCAGGACACATAGGGAAATCAGAGAGCTCTTTCCCAACTACAGTTACTGTGAAATTTCTCATAGTATTCTTCCTGGGAGAATTGGGAAAGCAAGTAACTTACTGTGTTCAAGTAGTAGTCTGCTTGGTTTCAGCTATCTGGGATACCTTTTCTTAGCTCTGGGACATCATAAACCAGTAGCCATGATATAATCCCACAGCAGATCTGGGAAGAAAAGGAAGACAGAGATAAATCATTAAGGTGCAGGCATGCAAAATTTCTTGAATACTTTTTATTCATCTAAGTAGTGTCACTGGCATGACTGGGAGAACTTCTCTGAGCAAGAATTATGCAGAACATTGAGACACTGGAACAAAACCAGTCAAAGAGCTATGGGTGGCAGCCACAGAAAGAGCTGAAAGATGAGCTTTTAGTGTAAGGGAGCTGCAGGTCCAGCCCCACCCTGGTCCATCGTTTACTAACCACACACTGCAGATCTGGGCAGGAAGCAGCACAACTGTTTATGTTCCCCTTTGCCCTTGCTATAGACATAATTGCAGGAATGTATAGATTAACTGTATAAAAGGGTACACAGACTATCTGCAGGCACTGCTCAGTTAAGAGGACAAGATATTCCTTATGTTACATTCCTTAAAGTTCTCTGTCTTGATGAAAAGGCAAATTATGTCCCAAAAGTCTTTCTAGCTCTAGATTGCATCAACCCAGATCTTCTAATCAGCCACTCTTAGGGTGATTAAGACCTGACCTCCCATTGCAATACTGAGCTATAAATGATGCCCAAGTTGGGATATGGGTGTTCTGCATTCCTTTTGCATTCTTGGAGATGTCTGAACTAAGAGCAGTGAAGAAGCAGGATCTCTAATGCCTGCAATGGGTTGGTCATGGCTGAATGTCTGCTCCTAATTGGAAGCCACTAAATGCTCAAGATATGTTAAGTGAAAGGATTTGTTATGCATGGGCAGTGAGGGATCTAATGATGAGAACTGAGTCACTTTTCCTCATGGTCTATCCAGAGCATCAACTGTAAATTTTTTCTGCCCTGGAGCAGCAGACAGAATGGCTTTGCTGTTTTACATAGCTGCTACCCCATAATGGCCATAACATTGCTAAATTTAGCTATATGCTTAATTGCCAAAAGGTCAAATGATACCTTCTAATTCTGTATCTAGATGGATAGAAAGCCAGGAGGTCCGTGTCCAAAGGATGTGCTGCAACCTAGCAGTCTTCTGTTCATTAAGTCAACATTGGAGGCCTTAAACATGCCAGATCAGAGAGAGAAATTGCCTCAGAACGACTCCTGTCCCAAACTAAATGGAGTACTATTTACACTAGAAGTACTGATCTCAGTACATTTTCCATCCCTTGACCTGCACAATTTCAGGGGCAGCAACTTTCAGGGAAAATGAGTGTAGTGTCGTAACGAGTCAGAAACAGTAGGTAACAAGAAACACATCTGAATTCATGTACCAAGTTAGTGCCACCAAAAAAGGTGGTTCTGCTTCCACCATTTCCCTCCCTGCTTCAAGCTTCACAGTCTCTCTTTTTTGCTCTCTGGCGCTTTTCTAAGACCTTGAAGAACTGATTTAGTTCACTGAACAGGTGGAAAATTATGAACTCTTTTGCTGAGTTAGTTTTTCATTGTTTTAGTGAGCTGAATTAGATTATGAAGGGAGAGGAGTACCAGACTTCATTCAGGGATGAGTGCAGGGTGGGAAAGGAGAAGCTGGAAAAAGGCATGAAGTTCATATTCTCTTATCTCCAATGTGCCCACATCTAGTTCCTGTAGGGTGATCATCCCCTGTCACATCTGAATGTTTGATGTTGTTTTGAGGTAATAACTGAGTGGGTTCTGGTGAGCAAGTGCTCAGAACTGCTACCATTTATGTGGGCCCATCTCAAATCTAGGTTTTTGCTGTTGAACACCTCACAAAAAATCCCAGACGTTTGCAGAGAGGTGCAGGACTGATCTTTCCTTTTTTTACCCAGAAAATACTTTCTCTTGGCAGGGGCAGGATGCATTAATAAAGCAGGTGAGAGTTTATAAAGTGCATGTAAATGGAGATCATTGTGCTCAAGGGTCACCAAACTGTTTCTTCTCACCACCCAATAAAAAATGAAAAACAAATCGGAGATTTTTGAGAAATCCTTTAACATCCTCTTCTAAAGAGAGTTTAACAGCAGACTTAAATATTTGCTTTAAAAACATCTTGAAGTAAATGAAATAACTTCTTTCCCAGGCCAGGATTCTGTTTTCCTTCAGCCCAGAGCAAGTTTGTTGGCCAAATTACATGTGCCCAAGGAAAGATCCAAGGGCTTTGAAACTTGCAAACCTCTGTCTGTAATGGCGCAAGTGGGCAATGCTCTTTAAAGTGTGTGAGGGGGAGGGAAATGCCAGGAAAATCCCCCTCACAAGCCAGAACTGCATTTGGGGAGCCCAGATGAAAGCTCTGATGCGGGTCATGTGACAGGTGTCACTTCAGTAATGATATTGGGGCAGAGATAAAAGTCCTCACCGGCTGGTCATGTGACATCGCTTCATTACTGGCACAGCAGGTGGTCGGAGAGACTCAATGCCTTTATTTTTTTATTATTTTTTAATTTTTTTTATTCTGTGATAATGAGAAAATGTTTAAACTTCCATCTCTGTGTTTAAACACTTCTTCATGCTGACAGCAGCAGGAGATCCCTTGATCAGCTGTCAGATGGGAAAGTGCAATTTTTCTGGAAAGTAAACAGCATGTTTGCCAGTTGGAAATCATTTTCTGTTTGTTGGGACTGCTAGTCGTGGTGTGATGGAGCCATGTCACAGGATCTGACAACTCGGGAGTGGGGAGTAGAAAACAGCCTGAGAAATGGGGGTTAGACTCTGCCTCTGATAACAGGAGCTTGAGATTTTTGACACTTCGTTATTGGCATTGTGTGGAAAAAACCCACCATTTACTGGTTGCTTATGAAACTTTTAAAGCAGCAGCTCAGTGTCAGTGTGGATGTATGGGACCTGCTAAAAGAAGCTCCTGCATTTTAATAGAAACTTTCCTTGGAGAAAAGTAAAAGGGGCACACAAAGGAACTGAGTAGGTGTGGAGATGCGTGGGGGTGAAGGTGGCCAGATCTCATTCCTGGCTTGCAAAAAGAAACAAAAACCAGTCTTATTAGAAAACTTTGTATGGTTCTGATGTCACATAGGCTTGGGTAACCCACTGGGAGTTTCAGGTGAGAAAAGGAAGGCAAATGTGGTCACAGGGTCCTGCAAGAGATCTCAGCCCCACCCTGGGGCAGCCAGGGCCTGGCTGAAATCAGAGCTGTTAAACTCTCCTTCGGAAGTACCCCAGAACCCTACTAAGTTAAATTTAAATGCCAACCACATTTTTTTATTTTCCTGTTAGGTAAATACCTTCTCAAAGTCAATTCCCATAGAGAAAAGAAGATACAGATGTAATACACATAATTTTAATTAAAATTAGGGTTTGAATGTGCATATGCAGAGGCACACACAACATTTTTCCTAGGCAGACACAGACAATGTCGTATATGCAGAATCAACCTGATTTCAACACTGGCAAAGTTAATTACTCAGAGCACTGCTCGAATCAGGCAGTAGATATTTGCAGCAATTACATTACATGGAGTCCTTGGTAGTCTCCCAACAAATGCTTTCCTCTGCTGGCTGCACTGCAGCCTTCTGTTTCTTCCTAAAGATTCCCATTAAAAGCTTCCTGCCTGTTGCACTTCATGAAGTCCTGGCTCATTAAAACTGAAGTTTTGATGCCCGGTCTGTAGCTCCCCAGCACCCCGGAAGCCCCAGAGCTGGTGTGTTGGTGTCAGCTCCCGGCTCGGGCTCCACGGCAGCCGGTGGGGCTGGGGGAGGCTGCCCGGCTGCAATCAGCAGCAAAAATGATCCCAAGCAAAAAGATCAGATCAGAATCTGGCCCGTTGTTAGCAGTCATTAAAAAACATTGCACTTTTAATAGGAGCTTATTCAATTAGCAGACTAACAGGCTCCATCAGATAAGGTGGGGATTTCCCTGGGAATCTGAGTCACACACTCTGAAGCTGCTCTGCACGCTGTGGTTAACCCTCCCCGTGCAGAACCGGAATGAAGAGGCCAAATCTCAGGAAAGGGCTTATTTTTGGATTTTTAAGGGAGAAGAAAGAGCCCTCCACTGCGCCTCGAAGCCCCCGGAGGTGCTACTGCTGAGTGTGAGTCACACACGCTGGAAGGACCCAGGAGGCTCATGGCACCAAACTGTAGCTGCTGCAGACAGGAGACTCGCCTGATCTCCGATAAACACACTGACATTTGGCAGCCTGACAGCTTCACAGTCCCATAAGAGGCTTCCTAATTAGAGCCTGGGTGAGAAATAATCCACAACTTGAAGTTTGTCTCTAGCTTCCTTGCTGTACTTTTTTTCCCCTCCCTTTTTGAGCCTTTTTTCCCTTTTCAGTGTTTTCTCTCACACGTTCTCAACACATCCCCTCCCGGCAGGCCGGAAGCTGTTTGAAACACTGAGCAGGATAAAGGGTCATTTTTGCCTCTCCTCTCAGCTCAGAACAGCCCCCAGCAAAAGCACCCCTCTTGCGTTCCACCATTGCCCTTGAAGGAGACGGGGAGATAAGACAGGGGAAAGGACAGTACACGGTGAAGTTTATAATGAGGCGAGGTATAACCGGTCTGGAAGAAAACCAAACCAGTCCCATTCACTCCTAGTCAAACAAGTAGGGCAAAACTGGTACTCCCAGCAGCAGGAGAATGGGGACTCTGGGTCTGGATCTGGCCCTGAATTTTATTTTCCTCTACAGCAAGTGCCCCAAATAGCAAGTCAGGACATCTGAGCCAGGGTCTGAATTTAGCACTACCTTCAAAATATACAGTACCATAATGCTGCTGTATCACAGCAAGACATTCAACTAGCTGGTCATAAAATGGAATATATTTTTTAGATATATGTACTGTTACAGAGTCTGATCTTTTAAAGCTAAATCATATTCCACCCATTTACCCCATTACAGGCATGTGCTCCGAATAGTTCCAGAAAAGTTCTTTAAATGCTCTAACCCATGACATTAAAATAATATCAACATCTGCTAAGACAAGTGTGACTTTTTTACTACATTTATTTCCTAGAGGATTATTTGGTGACAGTGGGATTGACTGTTCTCTGTTTAATATCCCGAAGTCTTTTCCAGGGAAATGAGACAGGTAGCAAAACTTCTGAAAGACCATAGTCATTGTATATTCTGCAAGCTTGGATACAGAATACAGACAGACATTAGAATTAACTTTCTGTTAGAGGATTGCTCCCCCTGACTGCCCTCCTCAGTGAATACCATATTCCCTGAATAGCCACCAGAAACAGGCAGAAACTTGGGATTCTTCATTCTTGGTCATACGTTACATGGGACAGCTCTGTATGTTACCATGATTCATCAGGATCCCAGATGAGGGCATGGGAAAAGTACCTACAGATATTTGACCATTAGCTCTCTCTAAAGCAAAGAGATTTCATTCAAAATATGCAGTTGAAGATATTTCCAGGACAAACGTATTTAATGCTGAGATACACTGGAAGATCTCTGGAGTTCAAAATGAGTCTTACCCTGAGGACTGTGGGTCTTTGGTGAATAATTTTTTTGGAAATTTCCCTATGGGGGCTTGATTATGATTGCTGATGCCCAAATGTTTCATGTGCTGCAGGTGTGTCTATGTATGGTGCAGCCGGGAGAAAGAACTGAGAACCTACATCTCTGTACTGGAGAGAATGACCCTGCACCATCCTCATCTGTAATGTCTGTACTGCTGAGATACTGAGGCTGAGGAAATTGTTTATCAAACTCATATTCCCAACAAACATGTGTCTGTGAAGTAAAGCAGAGTTACTCCCTGAGGATCTAATATTAAAAAATTCCCTGAATAGATAATAGCTGTGTGTTTTCTACAATCTCTCCCTATAAAGTGGAGTATGGATTAGTATGCACTATTTATAGAGCCCAGCCTCTGGAGCACCCCTGAAGCTGAGCTGCATTCATAGCCAAACATCATCCCCAGCATCCACATAGCACCATGACAAAATTCTGCCTTTCAGCATAGTAGAAGCCATGGAAAACATAAGATGTTGTACTGGACCTAAAATATGTGGCTCCATCCCTACCCTGCTATTTTTTGCATGACAAATGAATACAGACATGAAGAAGGAGGAGAACATAGACATGGGGAAAGCTCTCTGAGAGGACTGACTGGGAAGGAGATAAGGCAGAGCTGCCTCTGGGTGACTCATTCCTTGGGTGCCTATGTTCTCTGTGGCTGCAAAGTGGGCACTAAAATCAGAAGAGCATAATTCACACACACATGTATGTTTGATATGAACCATCTTAAAATTCGGGAGAATCAGATGCCACGAACAGGTGAATAGCACAGGAGAAAAGAAAAACTGTAATTCTTTCCAATTAAACTCATTTTTTTCAGGGTTTAGAGTTTCAGTAATTTAAATCCATTTTAGACTAAGTCTTAGAAGTTAGCAGCCTGGAGAAATTAATATTTTTATTATTTTATTTTAAGGGATTAACTCAAGTTGATAGATTTAGAGCAGTTTTTAAGTTTGTTGGTTTCAGATGTTTAAAAAGAAATTTAAAATAAACAAACAAAATCCAGTCGAAAATTTGGCAAGGGCTGAATCCTTTGGGCAAAATTTTCCCAGGAGAAACACAGATCTCTGATAAGCAGCAGAGGAGACGCCGTATTTCACAGCTGCAATGCAGATCTGAAGCCTCTCCAGAGACTCCCACATACTAAACAGGGATTTCTTTAGTTTAAATGCCAGATCCACTTTGGTCCTGGTGAAACTCCAGAGGGGCATTATCTAGGAAAACGAGGTATGTTTAATCCACTTTATCATTAATGCAAAGAATAGTCTCAATATTTGTGAAAATCAAAACTATGTGTTATGAAAGGTCCTTCATATCTCAAATGGAGTAAACTCCACTTGCCAGCCTCCCCCAGGGAGCTGAGCCATGGTTGCCTGTTTGTAATGTCTCATTTATGACGGATGTCTGTAATGAAGCAAACATGAGTTGCACCGCTGGCCTAACTGGGCACTTCCCTGAAGGATGTGCTGGAAAATTTACTATGGTGACTAAGGCTGGAACTGCCACAGGTGCCAAAGTGAAAATAACAGCTCTTAGCAACACAGTCTCACTGTGGCTTCAGCCTTCTCATCAGTGATGGTTGTTGCGTTTGCTTTGCAGAACCTCCTCTGCTAATCAAATATCAGGCCATTTGACATTTTGACCGGATTAAAACAAAAAAGCTGAAAAAATTTTATGCCTCTGAACAGGGCTCTTGGGTTTATCACCATGTGACAGTACTGCCAAGGCCAACTGTCCCCATGATGATGCCTGGGAACAATTCTTGTGAGCTGAACACGATGCTGTTGCGCAGGTCACCGTGCTGATGCTGGTGAGCTGTGGGCTAAGCTGCACGGACTGCACCCTGCAGTTGGTGAAAAGCTCCAAGATAAACCACACCATGCTTTGATGGGTGAATGCTGAAGGCTTCTCACTTGATTATAGATGTCAGAAGCCATTCAGTTGGACACAGACCTGAAAGATTTAACAAAGCTGAAAGACGACTGTCTCCAAGAGACCTGGGAGCAGGGATGCTGACCACCCATTGCAGATCCTGTGCAATAAGAGCTGAGAGACAAGCTTGGAGATAGCTGTGAGCCCCAAGCTTGGGGCCATGTTTGAGGCTCCTGCAAGCAGGATGATGAGGCTGCCTTGGGGGCCGAGTGAGGAGGCAACCTGCGAATCTCTTTGAAGGTGGCAGAGAGAAACTCTGGAAAGCAGCTGCCCAGTGGTCAGAGAAGGAACCTTTATCATCTGGGCATGATGAATGAAGGCCAACACGTTGCTAGCTGTCACCAGCTTTCAGGGAGCTGCACCACGGCCCCTGCCAGCACAGATTCTGCTCAGCTTAGTATAAGTGAGGAAAAAATGGGCAGGCCTGGAGGGAAGCATGCTGTGAACAGTGAGGACTGGACACTTCAGCCAGACAGTGCCTGAGGCAACTGTGGAGGAGATGTTCCTGAAGGGGCTGCCCTGGGGCCCTGGCCCAGGAGGAAACAGCCCCTGAATTTGACCCCATCTTGTTCTGCCGCTTCACAGCAGGTACTGCTATGCCGAGGGGGGGAAAACATAACCTCATCTTATGGGTTTCCACCCACCTCTCCTGTGGCTCCAGATAAAGTTTTGAAGGAAAGTGGAGCAGAGAAACTCACCCCCAGTCACAGCTGTCTCTGGACAATTATGATTTTTGCAAGGGGTGCAGTGGTCCTGCGAGCTGCGCGTCCTTCAGAAGGAATAGCCATTTTATCCCCTTCAGTTGTACCCGAAGTCTCTGCTTCCTTCAGGCACATCCTCCAGGTGACAGTGAGAGGAAAGGCAAGCCTTGGGCAGCTGTTTGAACTCCCCAGCATGATCACCACATTTACCAACCCTCAAAAGTGCTTTCAAGGGTCTGAAGATATCTTCCACTGCTCGTATGATTACAGCTCTAATGAGATTTGGAGCAAGCTGTTTCTTCTAAACAATGGTGCTATCTCATTCTAACCCATTTAGATTATAATCTGCTCTTCCAGATATTAATATTTTCACATTAATGTAGATCCTTTTATCCCTGTAGCTTAGCACTGGGTTCTGATTTATAAAATAGCTGGCTCCCTCTGGACTAGGGGAGCAGAATGCTGCGTTGTGATGAGCTTAATAACTCACTGCTCCCTATTAGTAAATCACAGACTGGCGCTTCAAATTTGCAGAGAGAATTGGGTTGACTTTCCCTCAGTCCTTGAAGCATCTTAGTCCTGTTGTGCAAAACTACCTGCTAACGATCCTTCTTAAATGAGCCAAGTGCTCTAATATGGGTTCAGCCCACTCGACTGAACGTTAACAGCAATTCTGGGAGCAAGGACAAGAGCAAAGTAAAGAAATTTCACTGGTTTTTCCCATCAAATGGTGCCGGGGCACTTTTCTGGAGGCACCAACAGTATAACATCCAGCAGAATTAGTGTGTTTATTATTTTAGAAGAGCTCATGTTTTTTTAATATCTTCGGGTTTGAAGGAAAGGTTGAAAGTAAGGGCAGCCTATTTGCATTGTGAATAAAGTTATCTGCCTCTTCCACCCTATCCTCTCCACCCCCGCCTGGAATATGCAGAAATAAATGCCTTCTAATGATCCCTGGGGGGCTGAAGCTTTGATATGGATCTTGCAGAGGGTATAGTGGTCGGGAGAAGTTCTGCCAGACTGAAACCCAGCATGGCGTGGGGGAGTAGGCAGTCTTCCTCGGAGTGCAAGAGAGGGGAAATTGGATTATCTTGCTAGCAGTTGGTGTTTTTCTGTGTGCAAGAACTTACAGATGAGAGGCCCCAGCTGGGAAGCTAAATTCAGCCCTCTGCAGACAGCTATGTGTTTTATACTCATCTAAATAAAAGAGATGATTCCATCCAAGTTCTGGAAACTTTCTTCTCTTGCTCTGACTGGGTGCAGGGCAGGTGGGTAGAGAAGCAAAATTGCAGAATTTGAATTTCAGTGTGGTGGTTGCTGAAAATGTTGAGTATGTGTGGCCATGTGTTTGTAAACACAGATTACTCTTTGAATGTGACATCTGGCTTTCAAGGAGCTCCCACAGTAGGCAGAATCACAGGAGTACACACTTCAGTTCCCTCAGACAAATCTATTGTAGGATACTGTTTTGCAGTTTACAGCACACTGAATAAGCTCAAAAAACAACAAATGCAGCTGAAGACCCTTAATAGAGAAAACTTGTTTAAATGGGCTGCTTTCTGGGAACAAATTGTTGAATAAAAAGAACACCCCGGCAATGGGAAAGTTTTCTGCGTTGCCAAGAGGTTCCATAAAAAGACCATTTTATAGCATTAACCCATTCCCTGTAGAAGCCAGAGCATACCGCAGAGGATCACATGCTGCCTGGGAAGCAGCAGCACAGAGAGATGAAATACAGCAGCCAGAAAGGGCTCACAGCATCCAGGGCTCCTGTGCTTGCTCCCTGGGCAGCGGCTGGTGCAGAATGGTGCTGTGGGGATTCCAACAAGGATGCCAGACCAAGCAGCTCTTTCCCTGGGGCGCAGACACAACACCTTCCAAACTGAGGGCAACACCAGGAATTTTGAGCGAGCTCCCAAGCACACAGTAGGTGCCAAGGAAGGAGCAAAGGGAAATGCCAGATTTTTTCCTCTCCCAGAGAAGAACAGAGAAGAAATGATTCTACAAGAGAGTTAGGAGAGACAGGAAGGAACCAAGACAAAAAGTACTGCTGTAGCTTTTCCAGTATCGGAATGCTACACACAAGGTTCCAGCATCCTTATGCATCCACTGCAGAGTCCCAGGAACAGCAGGGATGATTTGGACTAATTACTTGATAATTTCTGCAGGTTTTTTGAGAGAGGCGTTTGTCCCCCTTACTCCTCCTGTGCAGACTGCAGGTAAGCTCTGATGCCAAGGAGAGCACTCTGGACAGGCTCTGTGGTTGCATTTTTGACAACAGGGCTGCTTACATCAGTTTAAGGAATCCTACTTCTCTTCCACTCCCTTGCTTCCTTGCCCATACTCTGCACCACCAGATATGCCAGCATGCTGTCTATGTAGCACATGGTGAGTGAGACCAGAGAACTGATCCAGATAAAAAACAACTCCAGGAAAAAAAGGTTTATTTTTCAGCTGGGTTGGTTCCTGCTCTGGGTCACTGCACAGCAGGGAGACTTGGGGATGAGAGCAAGTGCCGAGGATGGGGTCTGTAAGCTGTCAGTCACTAAAGGTCCCCTCCATCACCCACCCTTTCTACCCCTCTATGTGGTGGATTAGACTTCATTTTCTGTAGGACCTTTACTTTCATCCCAAGTTTAGATTTCTATGCAGAGATATGATTCAACCTACAAGAGTTTGAGAGCCTTCTTATTTCACATAACAGCCTTGGAGTGTCAGGCTACATCTCACTGTGTGGCTTGCTGCAAGCACCCTCAGGGTCCCAAAAACTTATAAAATGTTGGGGGGGATTTGTACTATATGACCTTCAAAGGTCCTTTCCAATCCAATCTATTCTATGGTTATACCACCTGCAAATAGACTTGTCCATCTATGTGCCACCATCCAGCACAACTGTGTAAATCCAGTCACAGAAACCACAGAGGTCTGTTATTAGCATGCTGCACACTCCATACTTTGCTCTTTCCTTTTCAGATGGTTTTCTGGTCACAGGGATGCAGCAGCTCTGCTCCCAGCTCTGGGATTAGTGACTTTTGGGCAGTCAGCATGAGGGTCTGCCCTATTCTCTACAGCAGGCAGAAAAACACCTGGCAAGCCTCCCGAGGCACCACCCTCTTGCCAGGCTGCACAAGGCTTGTCTGCCTTGTATTCCAAGTGGGATAGTTTTAGCACCAACTGCTTCAGTACCAAAAGGCGTCATGGAATTTTAATGACCACAGATGGCCACAGCTTCTGTTTTATGTCTAATCTGAGCCCCCCTGCCCCCAAAGTACCACAACAGCAGCACTGCGCTCCCCTCGGGACAGGATGGGGAGAGGGTGGACTCAGGTGAGTGCGTACTGCCAGTTCTACACCTCTGCTGCCTGTTCCTCAGCCTGGATGTTCCTTACCTAATACAGAACACGTTGACTGTATGCAAATATGATGGAGTGGGGCAACAGAAAACTGTGGGTGAATGTCAAATAAAATACTTTTGATCCATCTATTCAACAACACTCCAAATCCATGTCCTCAGGGTCTTTGAGACACTTATTAGCTGGAATACCTTGTTTTTGTGCTGGATGATTAGATTCCCACATTTTTCCACAGGCGAAGGAAGCATGCCCAGATATAGTTCATAGCAACTGAGCAAATTCATTGTAAGTAGTGGCCAGATGTTGGCAAGAAGAGACTTAAGAAAAGCTCATGCTATTTTCTCATTTAAGTATATAGGAAAATGGATCCTCCTATCCAGCTGTGAGCTTTTGCAGAATACACCCTGGAGTACAGCTGATGGATGTGCCTCCCACAGCCCATAGGGTTTGATGCTGTTCCAAGCATGCTTCATGGGGAGTATTCCATTCAAAATAATTATCAACTTGAATAGAGTAAGTACCAATCTATGCAAACCCACTTTGTCTGCTGCCTGGGAAGAGATTACAAAGCACATTTGGCTATTGTGTGCATGCTTGTAAATTTTAAAGTGCTGGGTGAGATCTCTGAGTCTGGAGAGCATCAGAGGATCTTGAGAGCACTAAGGAAATGTGGAACCCAAATCTTTCTACTTCCTCCTCCCAAAGGAGACCCAGACTGTATTCAGTAAAAGTCACCACAGCTTCAGTAACTCCTTATAAATCTTACACTAGCTTCAGATTTAGGGAACCCACACAGGAAAAACCTGCTCCCAAACTCTCATCTCCCATCTTGGTTACATTAATTTCTCCTTGTGGTCCTTCCCTGACACCCATAATGCCCCACCTTCACTCAAGACAGACCAGAGTAGTGCAGATCTGACACAGCATTGCCACCACATTGCTCCCTCTCAGTCTCTTCACTGTGGCACCCTTTCCATCACACCACACAGCAGGGCTTTCAGGCTCCTCACTAACCCCGCTCTTTTTTGTTCTCCCAAGAAATCTTCTGTTCTGTTGCCAATGGGATGGAGCTATCCACTTTGCTCCTCCAGTGCTAGTTGCTTATTTTCCTCACTGGCCTTGCATTTCCAGCAATTGTCTCCTTGTTCCCATCTGCAATGCCTCCCCTCAGCACAGGCCTGCCTCTGAAGGGCTGCGTGGTATCACTTCATTTACACTCCTCCTGGATACCACTATCCTTTACAGTGACCATAATAATCTGCCTAAATTAGTCCCAGGCTTCTATTCTTCACTTTCCCTTAGGTTATCCTTAAGAGAATCAGGACATTGGTTTTTTGAAGTGCAATTCAGTTTTAAAGACTCTGAAGGCAGATGAGAAAACCTATGTGTAGTTTAAGTCCACAACAGACTCTCTGAAGACACAGTAGGTTAGAAAATTCCCCACTATGCTCTGAACATGCAGCCAGCTGAGGTGCAAGTACAGATTCCCCACATGTGACTTGAGGTCTGCAGTCTGGGCCACAGTTTCGAGACTTGGGCTGCGGTTTGATTACAAAATAAATCTGACTGTGGTTCCCAGTATTAGGTCGAAAATGCCACAGATATATGACATGAAACATGGATCTAGCACTCCACCAAGTTAAACATATTTGGAAAATTTAGACAAGTCAGTTTTTTGTGGCAAGGTGTTGTAGTAGACTAGGTCCTACGCCACCTTACTGTCCTGCCAAATCAGGTATGTACTGTCTACCACAAGTAGCCCAAAGCTGACATAACACCATAAAATTGCATAAACTCTGTGTTGTGTGATCAGACTAGTTTGACAGAAATGCAGTTGTGTGTACAAGACCGATCCAGGTTAAACAGGGACTGCTGGGTGATCCGTCAGTGCCCAGATCCACAGTGCAGGTAAAACTAGAGCCTTCAGAGTATTGTGGGGTTCTTTCTTGCAGGACAAGGAAAAAATGTTAAGTGTTTGCAGCTGCATAGTTAATCCTGCTGCAAAAACTGATGCAAAAAGGGTTTGTGTGGGCTGTAGGCAACTTTGAGGCTCCAATAAGGATACCGAAGATGGCAGCTGTTAACACTGCCAAACCTCTTTCTGAGATGAAAACTCTTTGCAGGGAAAAAGACTGGCTGCTCTAAAGCACATCACATATTGTGAGTGAAACTGTGCTGCCTGTAACAGAAACACATTGGTAACCAGCCACAAACCAGCCAAGGGTGAGAGTAAATAAGCCCTGCACCGGGAAACAAGCACAGGCAGCAGGAGGCGATGCATTTCAAGTATGGGAAGGTGAGGGGGATGTGGTGCCTGGAGCAAGGGGCATCCGGGTGGGATGGGGCAGCTGGAGGAAATGGGGCAGCTGGAGGAAATGGGGCAGCCAGAGGAAATGAGGCAGCCAGGGGGAATGGGCACTCAGCTACGGTGAGATACCTGGGAATATGGGGTTTCAGGGAGGGATGGGGGTGCCCAGAGCGGATGGGGTGACCCTTCTCCATCCTCTGTAGCCAGGCAGAGGGCTGCAGAGCTGCAGAGACAGCATTTGTGGCTGCAGAGAAAGGAAGGGGTTAACTGGATTCGGGTAGCCCCCTCTCTGCTGAACTCATTGATTCATTTTCTCTGTTCCTATTTCTTTCTCTCACTTTCTTCTTCTCTCTCTTGCAGACTGATTAAAAACTCTTTGAGTTTGAAGGTTTTTGTGTCAAAACAGCTCAGATGCCAGCTGGGTGCCAAGCAGTGAATATTCATGGTATTTAAATGTGACAGTGCGGTGGGGGCTAAAGGACGGGCTAGTTAGCTCTTTTTAGATGGAGATTAGCTGCCTCTTTGCTCCTAATCACCACTGTTGTTGAAATATTACAGCTTCTGTTACAACTATTAATGTCCTAAATGAAGAACAGGCTCCTCTGAATAACATCAAACACGAAATGGTCACTTCCAATTTTAGCCTGTTTCTCTCCTCTTTGCTAATGTGTGTTTTCGTTTCTAACTGGGGACCTGCCTTGGTGCCATACGGTTCAGCTTCAAACCCTGCAGGAGAGGAGCGAGCCTGGGTCGAGGGAGCTGTGGAAAACCGGAGTATTCCACTCTCAAGTGAGATCAGCATCGAGAGAGGTCAATAGCTGGACAGAGGTTGTAATTTACCTCATGATGGCTGCTTGGAGTCAGGAGCGGGTAGCCATCTGCAAGTCAATCCTACATGGACAAGCGTTCAGAATCTGCTACTCCAGGTGAAGCCCCTGTTCCCTGCACAGGATAGAGGCAACTAAGTTATTTTCCTGCACCGAGTAAGCGTCCAGACAAGCATGAGCTGAGGCCCACCACTGGAGTGATGGGATGGAGGGCACAGTGCTCCATTGCTCTCTGGGCTGGTGTTTGCCAGGTCAAACTGAAAACCACAGCCCTCGGTTCCACCTGGAGCATTATAAATGGTGAGGTAAGCCGACAGGCTCCTATTTGAGCTTCGCTCAGATAAAACTCCCACTAAAGTAAGAAGCTGGATAAAATCTGTGACACGGTGGTGTGAGTTGGTCCTTTCATGGCAATATCTGGAGGGAAGCCTGATGGAAAATACTTTGCAGCAAAAACTGCCCAGATGTCCAGTGCATGTTTGGGCATTTGGAACCTCTCCGCATTCATCCACAAGGACTGCCTGCCGTTATCCGGGAGCACGCCTGGCAGTGTGACGAAGAGGAGGGAAAACCCATGTGTGGTCCTTAAGCTCTGGCAAGAAATAGCAGAGCAGAACACCAGGCTATTGATTTCATGTTTGCTTTAAAAACAACCTAAGTGCATTCCTGGAGCAAGGCTGGTCTGGAAGCCTAAATAAAATAATATTCTTCAGCCTTGAAAACTGACACTAGACTTCAATGAATGCTTTAAAGTCCTGTCCCCCAGACTAAGACCTGTACATTTCCTAAGCTCTTGTCTACACACAAAAATGGTGCTACTTTAACTAAACCAGTGTACCTAAGGCAACATATCTCTCCCCTCTTCCATTTCTTTCTCTTCCCTGTGTGAAAACCGCTAAAAAACACCCTTATTTGACAAAACCTTCCTTATTGGAAGTAGATATGTTTTTATCAATATGAGACTTATTAGTGTCAGCACATCTGAGTAGGATTAGTGATAGCATTATTATTTTGGTAGCAAAAAATCACATCCATAAACAGCATACTTAGACTGCCTCAGAAGGGATGCACAGAGCAAACCTATGGAAAAGGGCAAGCAGAATGGGTCTAATGCATCTTCCTGCTGACAGGACTTATGTGCTGCACTTTATAGAGTGCAAATGATCCCATCTGAGATAGTCAGGGACTTCTCTGACTCTCACAAGGCTGTACAATATCTGGTTAAAACGTGTGCACGTTATTTACAATGTACAAGCAACACCACAGAATTTGGACCTTCTACAGCATAAGCAGAGCAACAGAAACTGCATGTCAGCTAAGTTCACTAGAAAACAAGCAAAAAAAACCCCCTAACAACCAAACAGAAACCACAATGCATTCACAGATACAAATAATAGATTTGCATTGGTCTGTCAGAAATGCTAATTTCCATGAATGGTACCAGAAATATGTGGGTGTGGCCCTTTGAAATTCTTGCCTCTCAAGGCAAATTGCATTGGCTAACACTGAGTTCCTAAGGAAGAAGAAAAAAAAATAGGATATACATATATTCCCTTCTGATAGAACATCGGGACTATAGATTTTGGCAGATTGCACTGGATGTTCAAGATGCTTATTAGCAATGCAGTTTTTCAGGAACTGCAGTTGTGCAGGAAAACCAATATGATTTCTCATTGGTCCCTTTGTAAAGGCAGCCTGGTAATAAGAATATTATAATATTGTAAGAAGAATAATCATCATCATAATCATCAAATTTCTAACCTTTGTCTTGATACTTCCAGGATTTTCCTGCATCAATCCTATTTTCCACTCAGGCTAAACAACTTCACAAGTTTATTCTAAATGCTGTATTTAAAGCTTCAGTTCTAATATCCTCAGTAATAGTATCAAAGCCTTCAGGTGTCTTAACCACTGAAGTTAGGATGACCTGAATTGCACTAGATTTTTCCTTCAACAGTGGTTGTTTCATTCGTTCTAAGTAAATCAGATGGCACTTAGTACATACTTCTGGAGGAAGAAAAAACTAAAGACAGATGGATGTGGCTCCCAGCAGGCAGCAGTTTGAAAACATGGCACCAAATACATCAATAGTCCCAGTCTGTTCTTTGACATATCGGAGTGCCTCTTGTCTTCCTCAGATAATTTTCTTCAAAAGTGTTCAGCCCTGACAAATTCTGAGCTCCAGAGTTGTATGAAATGGGAATAATCACAATGCAGCCATAACTGAGGCATAGTAGTTCAGTCAGAAATGCAAGAATCCCCCCAATGCACTAATGCTGGTGAAAATCAGCATGCAGGCGCTGTTAGTCAGCAAAAAATGAAAGTACTGGCAACCTGGCAAAGTTCTTCTGGAACAGCCCCTCCTTGCTGTGGGGTTGGAAGCTCCATGCTAAGGGGTTGGGCAGCATCACAGAGGTGTGGGTATCCAAGGCTCCCTGTTCCCAAGAGGAGCAAGCACACCGACAGCTCATTAGCTAAACTGCAGCAGGACAGGAAAATAGAGGAGCAGTTCTCCAGACCAAAAGCAGACTTGTCAAACATGCATCACGTTCCAGCATTCCCACTTATCAGACAGGGACCAGAAACAAAATGATAACCTACACTGTCAAATTCCTGATACCTTTCCTTTCTGACACCAGTGATCACAGAAAAAAAAGCCATCCAACTCAGACCAACTGTCCTGACTCCCAGCAGCCCCACAGGAAGAAAGGAGACAGAGCAGTAGGCGCTACTTCTCTTGGTTGCAAGTGTCTGAAGGCATCCTCTTTCCTTCATAATTGTGTTCTCTTAATCAAGGGTTGCTTATGCTGTTAAGGAGTAGTGATTTATCAGCTGCTGACTGTGAGCAGAAGGAACTGAACAGGCATGTCCACCTCTTCCTTTCACTATAGTGATGTAATCTCCTCTCTCCCCACTTTCTAGTTCACCCAAGCCTCACAGATGCCTTCTTCTGCTTGATTACAAGTTACGTCCTCCCTCTCTCCCCTCCATCTGTCCTTGCTCTTCAAGACTTCAACTGCTGACCCCATGCCCGCCCCTTCAGTGCCTTCCCCTTCCTGCTCCCTAGCTCCCTTTGTGTCCTTTCAGCAATTCTGTCTTTATCATGCTGATCTCCCCTCCTCAGCACAGTGCCACAAAGCCTTCCCCAGCTCCTCCAGGGGCACCACTCTTTAAAGCAATCCCTTCTCATCACCAGTATCTCTCCTTTATCACATGCCTCAGTTCACCTGACTGAATTGATAGGTGCAGACAAGTTTGCAGACCAACGTCCAAATTTGATTTATTAAATGATTGATAACAAGGATTTTTGTGCATGGATGTACATTACAGCAGACCTTCACAATTATGAAGTTGTGTCAGGTCTCCACTGTCTCCTGGTGGCCCAGGTAACAAAGGCTTACAAAGCCTTTCATGTCCTGTTGGTGAGGAGGTGTTAGGAGTAGATGTCATTTCTTTCTGCTCTGAAGTCTGCTTCAGACAGGGTATTTGTCCTGCACACTCTGAGTCCACAAGCTGTTGGCTGAACCAAAACCCAGTTTATCTGGGAGAACTGGCACAGGGGTCCCTGAACTCATGAGGAGCATAGTGTTCCTGCACTGGCCAAGCTGCAATGGGCTCTGAGGAGTACGTCAAGATTAATCTCATTAAGTCCTATTTGATTTAGATCTCGCTATCTCTGAAATTGTCTCCTTTCTTTTCCAACTTCCAGAAGTAAAAAACTGTGTGACTTTGCTAACAAGTGCTGGACTACTTTAACATCTGACTGATGCAAGTTAAAGCAAGGACTGAGGGCAGCTGATACAGGAAAGATTCCAGTGAGAAAAGCTGGAGATAACCAATCTCCCCCTAAAAATGAGAGCAGACGGAGAACAGGTGGTAAAAATACAAGCACCTCTCCCCTCTACCCACAGCTCAAAGTGTCCAATTGCTTGTATCCCTGCTAATCCTGGCCTTATACCTTCTCCTTGTGCATCTCCAACGTCCCTGCTTCCAAGAATGTTGCTCCAAAGTGACCTACTTTTCATGTACTCATTTTTTGAAGTATTTACATGAGAAATCAGAGGATTGAGGCTACACAAATGAATATTTCTGGTCATTCACCTCCACCATGTTTTAATTTTCTTGCCTTAATCACCTTGTGCATATCTCCTGTTGGCTGTCTGGCACACACCCTGGCACATCACAGACTGGAGAATACTCCTTCACTTCAAGCTTACCTGAGAGACCTGAAAGGACTTTTTTATGTCAGAGGACATGAGATCTGCACTTCTGTCTGGTCCATTCGCCCATAAAAACAAGGTTATGTCTCATACCCAAAAGCCCACTTGGGTAGCCCATGGCAGAAGGCACAACAATGACAGAGGTGACAGACCTCCCTTGACAGCTGCTTGTTTGCTGATTCTGATAGTGTCTGTCTGCTCTCCCGTGTGCACAGACCCTCAAGCATGGACCTTCCCACCAAGCCAATGTCCAGCTCCAACTTCATTTTCCAGTCTGCATTTTCCTATTACTCATTCTTTCTTTCTGTCAATCAGGTCATTGTATGGTTACTTTCTAAACTTATTATTTCTATTTTTAAACAGAGATTATATCCTGTTCATTAAAATTACCTGCATTTGCAGGAGGGCCAATCAGCTTCTCAAGGCATTGCCTCACTGATGATCTGGCAAGCAGCATCAAGCACAAGGAGGAAACTGAATACAGCATCTGGATCCTTTTCACAAAATCAAGGGCTGGCTTTTCTCCAGGGAAAAGCAATGTCTCCACATGTCCCCTCTGCCACTTGGACCCACCATTGGGCTCTGCAAAGAGAAGCTTTGAGTGGAGCAGCCCTGCTAGCAGAGGGCTGGTAATGGCACAATTCCTTCAGGCAGTCCCAGCTTCAGGATCTAAACCTTGGACAGTATTAATTACCCAGCAAGCAGCTTGTTAGAAATTGTATTGGCACACAGATAAGGGGAACTGTAATCGAATCAGCCAATTAACCAGCCGATGGTGCTGAACTAAATGTGACCCCATCGTTAATTGTGTTTTTTTCTCAGCAGTTTTCTCATCACATCGGGTGCTCAGGAGAGGGGAGAGAAAGAAGGCTTATCCAGGTGCTTAATTTATTTCTGCTCACAAACAGGAATCACGGGATATAAACTTCATGACAATTACATGGCAGAACTTTAAATCTTATTACACCTACTCTTCCTGAAAGAGAGGGGAGATGAAAGTCCTGGAAAAGCAGAAAAGAAGGACTCTTCAAACTTTGCAGCAGAGTAAACAGCTGTCCAATGTAATGAAGCCCTCTTGAAGTAGTTTACCTGAAGGTAAATATTCTGTGTGAGTAGTGTGTGAGAGGAATTCCTCTCGCTCTATCTGCTGCATGGCCTGTGGCCCATCTGCACTGTGCAGAACAGAGCCGGTACTCTCAAAGACAGCTGACATAAAAAGCTCAGGATGGCCTCGAGCTACAGCTGTGGATCTGGCTCCAGACTTCCCCTCAGTTCAGAGGTGTTTGAATCTCAGCCCCTTGTGGAGCTTTTGAGCCAGATGGAAGATCCAGGAATGAGTTTCCTTAAAGTTCAAGAGGGTTCAAGAGGTTTTGCTTTAAATCCATCTCTGGGGATGACCTCAAGCAGTCAGTGATGCAGAACAAAGGTCTACCTTCTTGTGGCTGTTTCCCTAAAGGAAATGGTTGGACAATTCTTTGTTGGGAATTAATCTCATATGCTCCTGAACAGCTAACCCTTCCCTGGAGTAGGCCTGTAATGAAAGAGCGTCAGTCACAAGAACAAGTACATTAATTGCTAAGTGTGCCTTTGCTTCCTGGAGGATGTGGAGTCTGCACTGATCTAGACCCATAACACAGCCTCTGCCATATCTACCTCGGACTTAAAGTCCATCTTCTTCTGCATTCTGTCTGGCAGTAGCCATTGTGGAGGCTTAGAGCAAAACACGAGAGAGGAACAGGATGGAGATTCTCCCAATTTCTTGCAACCTAGAGCACAGAAACTCCTTGAGCTGGAGGTTGCGTCTGCATCTGACTTTAGTATTCCTGTTTAAACTGCTTTCATAACTTTTCCAAAACCTTTGAACTCACAATCGTGTCACTGACTTGCATCCTGCGATAACGATTTCCAGGTTTGGCCACGCACTGATGAAAAAGCAGTTCTTTTTGTTTTCCTTTAAAACCTTTTCCTGATCATTTTACTTCTTTTCCCCAGCTCCCATGCTGTGATAAATAAGCAATGATCATTCCTCACTCACATCTCTGTGCACACCACGACCTGTTCGATCTCTAGCACAGCCCCCTCAGCTGTCACTTTTTTGAGCTGAAGAGCCTGGTCACTGTCCCTTCATACAGGGAGTCATTTCATACCTGTTGCCTCAATGTTTGTCCCTCCTGACCCACAGCTCTTCAAAATTTCACCCTGTGGCTGCTCCCAGCTCTGTCCCTGCCTCCCATTCCCAGCCAGAGCCCCCTGTCATCCCTCAGGACTCATGCCAGCACGGCCACACTTTTTCTCATTCCACTACGTCCTCTCTGGAGGACTGACTGCAGGCAGCATTCAAGACACATATGCACCATGGATTTATACAGCAGTATAATGATGTTTTCTGTTTTGCTGCCAGTTCCTTTCCCAACCATTCCCTTCCCCCACCTCCAGTTTGACTGATGCTGCACAGTTTTCCTCCCCAGGATGGCTCCAGAACTCCCTTCTGGGTGGTAATAGCTAATGTTCGAACACATCCACTTATCATTGTTTTTCTCCACATTACTTCTATGTATATCCACATGGAATTCCATCTGCCACCCTATCACCCACTCACTCTGTATCCTGCAGCTCTTTGTTCATTACAGCTTATTACAGCAATCTTCTGGAAAAACAAGCTCATTACAGTCGAGAAACTCACGCCTTATTCCACTGACTGAGGGGCTGCCTGTGTTGGAGGTGGTGCTGACTGCTTGAATTTCTTCCCAGCTATTAACAGAGGGCCCAGTGTGCACTCCCATCCCCTACCCAGAGAGGCAGGACTGATTGAGGCTCCTTCATCAGCCAAAAGGGCAAAGGATCACATGCACAACACACCATTATTTCCCTACTGCTGGCAACTTTCTCCCAACAGACTGCTAATGGCAGTCATCTACCCACATTCCCCTCCAATGCTACCCTTTCCCAGTACCACTGCTTCTCAACAGAGGGAGAGAGATCAGCTGAAGCAAGACCCTACCCAGCACAGCCCAAACTTGCACGTTAAGGATCCGTGTGGAGCAAGAAGAAGGGAAGCACGCTGGGCAAGGCTATCAATATTTGTCATAATAGAGAGGTAAAAAACAGCAGGAAAACCCAAATCCTTACTGCAGCAGCTACTTGGACCCATTACCATGGAAGATATCAGGGCTAAGGATGTTTTCTCTGGCTGGGTATGCCATGCAAAAGCACTTCCCTTTTTCCCAGAGCAGATTTGTCGATGGGGTACTCTGGGGAGGAATGACGTAATATTAGAGTCAATTACGTTTTACAATTTCATCACATTATTCCTGGTTATAGTCTGCTATATCCACTTAAACTATTCCCTTCCCTTGTGGAACTCATACCTGGCAAGCACATGGACATAGGTAATCTCATTTTTTCAGGCTCCTCGTTATCTTCGTTGCCTTTTGTTTTTCATTTTCCTCGCCAATCAGCCTCTCCAGTCCTACAGTAATTCATCTTGGTGCCTCTCCCTGTATCCTTGCGGATTTATCTATACCTTTCTACTGTGATACAGCCCAGAACTGAAAGCAGTATATTTTGTTTGGGATCTCATCAGGCATTGAGAGGAACCAGTGCCTCCCCCAGCTGTGATTTGATGCCTTTCCCTACATAGATAAGAATCTCATTAGTCACTTTTTTTCCCCTACCATAACACATTGTAGTCACACATGATCCAATTTGCTGTCCACTATCACACTCTCATCTCTTTTAGCATAACAGCTTCTCAAGACCCTCTTCCGCTAAATCACTATGAGTCAGCTGACCTAAACAAAGTACGATGATTTGCACCAGTTAAGGATTTAGCCTTTTGTTTGGTGTAAGTCTTCTTGAGGATAACCATCTTCTTCGTTCCAGGTCAAATCTCACATTATTACTTGCTCTTATTGCTAATCGTTGCAGTTTTGGGGGGATTTTTCTCCAAGAGAACAGTTGTTCTCTATTCTGGTATCACTTATGCATTTTCACCCACAGAGCCCATGAAATGACTGAATACCAGGCACCTTTAGGTACTTTCTCCTGTAAAATATTGCATTTCATTTCCATCTGTGTATGCACGGTCTGTATTTGGTATACTGCCATTCAATGCTACAGGTATGAGAATTGCTTTCCTGAATGACTGGAAATGTGTAGTTCACACAAAGCTGTGCCTGATTTTCCATCTCTCTACTTCTGGTTTCAGTGGTGGCCATGCCAGCATCCAGGCAGATCCCAGGAGTGTCACAGCAAGGTCTGTGAGAGCCGCTTCACAGCCCGGGGCTGCCTGCGTCACAAGCTTTCTGGGTTTCAGATTTCATCCAGCCCATACAACAGGGCTGGCTCCTACAAAGCCCTTCCAAAACTAGCTCCTGCAGTGCACATGCCTTTCTGCCAGATGCCCAAAATATTGCACAAGAGTTGTCAGGATTTACACGAAGATAAGATGATCTAAGCCTACATGTCCTAACCAGGAGTGGGAGGCTTCAGGGAAGTGGGAGACTTGTCTCACTGTGCTGTTGATTGCCTCTTTGTTGCCATTAATCCCACAAAGGATGGATGTTGTGAGGGTCTTATGCTTGCTTTTTGGAGGACTGGCGTGCAGGCAAAAGTTTGGTAGAATTTCCTAGCCACACAATACAATAACAAGATGGAGAGCTGGGGGGAAGACAGAGAGGGCAAATATCTAGGCACCTTCTTACCATGTTGGCCCTGAGAAGCAAAAAGAGAATGCTTCCCAGCCCATACAGTAGCCAAAGATGTGCTTTTCCCTCTGCATCAAAGAAACACCCCATCCTGCTCATGAGCTCCAGCAGGAATTGATCACGTTCATTCTTTGCCTGCCAAAGTCCCCACGAGCTCTTGTAAAGTAAACTTCACCTTAGCTGTACTTGCTATACAGGTAATTTCCAGAGCAAGTCGTCTGTATGTGCTTACCAGGGAATTCCAGAGATTCCTGTTTATAGCAACATTAAAATCCCCTTAACAACAATTAGCACAGATAAGACAGGTAGTGTGGGACAATAGATTTCCTCCACAGATTTCTTTTATCCTGTTCAAAAGGTCAGGTAGACTTTCACACCTCAGCCTACCTCTTCAGTCTGTTCTCAACATCCATACAAAGGCAGCACACAGTGTTGCTGCTGTTTGCAGCAGCTGGGGGAAAGCCCCTGCAGTCTGTGCCGTGAAGCTGAAGCTGTTTCAGGATCCAGACACCCACTTGGACCGTGGCTCTGTAGAAAGGCAGGCCCAGCTGGAGGGAGCCCGGTACCAGCTCAGTGTGAAGCACTACATATCTGAAACATCCGAGGTGTCACTTGCCAGCTCAATTTTACTCAAAAAAATGATAAAGAGGGAAATTTGCCCTTGCAGAGTTGCTTCTGGATCAGGTATTACATTATTTTCCAAGCCTCCTCTTTCGCTGTAGCTAACAGAGGCCATGCCATGAGCTGTGCAATTCAACTACCTAAGCAGAAAATCATTTGGGCTCCCTCCTGATGCAGACGAAAGTCGTGCAGCCTCGGGAGGCATTAAAGAAGGTACAGCCATGCTCTTAAACTAAGCACCTGCATGCTGTGCAGCTACACTGGGCGGCTTCTCCCTCATTCTCCCTAATGTCCCCAGTGTGCGTGATTGCTTAGTAGCAATAAGGGGCTCCATCCCCTCCACGATCTGGCTCCTGCCCCCAGGGGTTTTGGAGAACATACTTTAAAAACCCTCCTGGGAGTTCACTCAAGCTCTCTGTTTACACAGCAGATTGGTGGCTCCTCGTTTGAAGTCAGGATTTAAGCTGTTCTTTCTAATTACGGAGAGACTCTGAAACCTGAGAGATCACTGCTGGTGAAGACTAAGCACAGAGGAAAAAAAAAACCAGTTGCATAGGCAGAACAATACTACATCCAAACCCTAGAGTTTGCTATAAACAGAAGGCCCCTGCAGCAAAATAGGACATATGCTGTTATTCATCCCCTGTAGTCTCTTTTCATCACGCTGTTTTCTGCTCATCACCTCTGTTCCTTGCAAGTATCACCAGCACTCAAGGACATTTGTTCCACTTTGTCTTCTACAGAGGGAGGGATAGTAAAAAATATCTGAATCCCAGTGAACTTCCCTAGGCAGAGGAATGGAAGCCAGGGTATTTCCATCCTCTCCAAACTGACAGCTGCCATGGGATATAACTACATTAACAGATGATACACCGAAATTAATTTGAACTAATCAGCCACTAATGTTTCTATTAGGAGAATAAAAGGGAATTTATTACCACCCCATTGCAGAAAGGCAGCTACAGTTTTTAAATGATTCTTTAGTAACTCTTGTGTTTCTAAGAGCCAGAAAGTGCTGCCACAGTTCCTGTGCAGGTGTTCCTTCACTCATTCTTGCAAGGAGGACAGGAAGAGGAGATTTGGGGTAAGGTGGGACAGCAATGTTTACTCCCCCCCAGAGTCCCTTGTCTCCAATCTGTGTAAGGTTTCCCACGAGCAGAGCTGGTTCTTAGCACCCTTCACACACCAGCATCCTGAACCTGCCTGGAGCTCCCAGACACTGTTATCAGCTGTGTAAGATGGGACACCACCTCAATTCCTTTGCTGTCACTAACAAGCCTGATGTTTTGGCAGTTGACAGAGGAGGCAGGAGATGGAAGCAAGGTGAGGAAAGACTTCAGGAACTTTCTCAGCACATCACAAATAATCCTCCAGCAGCACAAACCCACAGCTGATTGGTTCCCAGTTCATCTTGGGTGTGTGAACCATGCAGGGAATATATTAAATAGAAGGAGGAAAGTAACAAGTTTGAAACAAACTGAAACACATGGGTTTAAATCACATCCTGGAAGCAAGTCCAGTCCTTTCCTCACCTGAGTCACTTTAGCAAAAGAGAACTGCTCTCTGTTGCCCGAGGGCAGTGCCTGTCCCCTCGGCTCACTCTGCACTGAAAGACCAGCACTTCAGTAATCAGATTAGAAGCCTCAAACAACAGCTGTGTTTGTTCTCTGACTTAAAGTCAAAATAATTATAAATTATTGTTTTCCTGCAAATTAAAAGACTGTTTGCTCTCCTGATTTCCAATTTGTTCCCTGAATAAATACATCACAGCATTAACTGCTTGGATCACACTGACCTGTGCAGACTTCATAACACTTTTAATCTCTTATCTGAAATGACTCAAGGGAAGGGTGCCATAAATCCCATTGAAAGTGAATTCCTTCCAGTGTTATCTCAGTATTCAAATGGATATAGGCTGCATAATTGGACCTGATTAATTAAAAACTGCAGGGCACCAGTGAGATAGACTAATGTAGGTCTTCACTGATCACTCTCCCCCTAGATTTCTGCATTATTTTAAAAGACACAACCCCCACTGCCCTGGCTTCATTTGCTCCAGATCAAGTGACACCAGAGTGGAATGCCTGTGTCCTGTGTTGTGTCTAACGTGTTCCTTTTGCCCTGCAGAACAAACACAGCAATCTCCACATCACCACGCCAGCACAACATCCTACCTTGGGCTCCTCTACCCAATCTAAGGGACTCCTTGCACATATAGCAATATGCTACATTCCTAAATACTTCTCCTCCTTGGAGCTTCTAGGCAAAAATCGTTACATTAGTAACAAAAAAATCATTACAGAAACTTATGTTCAATGCCCTGTGACACAGAAGAATGTAATCCCTGTTTGAAGGTAAGTTGTGGCTGACCTAGGAATCCAATCCAGACCCCACAGTGGGCACAGCTGCAATGCCATCTTCCTGACCACTGA
Organism: Neopelma chrysocephalum; assembly: GCF_003984885.1. Taxonomy (NCBI): domain Eukaryota; kingdom Metazoa; phylum Chordata; class Aves; order Passeriformes; family Pipridae; genus Neopelma; species Neopelma chrysocephalum. The sequence goes on from NW_020897703.1 coordinate 7,366,338, forward strand.
TACAGCTTGAAACACATGTCTGCTGCAGAGAAAACACCACATAAGTGTAATGGTATTTATGTGGCTGAACCAAGGTGTGATGGTGAGAATGTGATGCAAATTTTCTGCCCAACGTTCCCAGTTTTAATGCAATTGGGTACCAAAAACCTCAGTAAAACAAGACAGTGCCAGAGACAGCCTCTATGGGCAAGTTAAGCATGATCTGATGAGAAGAAATTAAAATTCCCTCACTTCTCACACTCAGGGTCTTATTTACTTCCATAATCACTCTCCCCTCTCTCCCTTCCACCCACTGGACCAAACATCAGCCAATATCTCCCATGGGTGTTTGATGAGTTGGCAATAACTTCAGCAGCTGAGCCCTTCAGGATTTGATATTAGGAGCAGAAATTACCACTGTGAAATCTGAGACAGTTTTCATGCCCAGGAACAGAAGAGCGCAGGCAGAGATAAGCTTTACCAAATCTGCAGTGTAAGTCATTCTTCTCCTGTTTCTAAGTTAAGATCACCAGCTTTCCAGCTTGAATATTAAGCACGGAGCAGCAGAGCAGCAGTGAGACAGCTGCAGTGATGAATTTTTATTCCTTTGTTAATGTGGGGGATACAGACTCTGAAGGCAAAATAGTGAAAGAAGGGAGGCAGGGGAGGGAGAGCAGAGAAAAAGCTGGTGGATGTTTCTGGTGCTCGTGCTGAAGTTAGCAGTATGATTTTTTTCAAAGGAGAAGAAAGCAAAATTACAGCCACTCCAGCACATAAACACCTCTTCACCAGCACCCTCTCCCTGGCTCTGAGTCTGCCACATGGATGGAGACCCAGGGACTGTGCCTGAGGTGGGGGGCCCTGCTGCAGGGAGCAACAGCGCTGATGGTGCTGACCCTGGGCAGCTTCTCCATGGGCTCCTGTGTCACACTCCATAGGGCAGGAACTTCTGGGGTAAAAGCCTTCTTTCCTTGCTAGGAGCTTCTCTGCTCTGCCTTATATATATATGTGTGTGCGTGTGTGTGTGTATATATACAGTCTTTGCTCTTCAGTTTCCAGAGAGTTTTACTCTAAAATGCCAGGCAGAAGCAAGAGCTGGTTATTCTGTCGCACTTGAGCAGACAACAACACTGAAAATGAGCCTCAGCTCTTTGGGTTTCCATGAGGTTTTTAACTTTTTAACTATTTGTCACAGAAAAGGATTCCCCCTTATTAAAGTTAAAGTAAGGCCGGTATCAACACTTTGTTACAGTAGCACCTCTGTCCCATACCTGGCTAGCTTGACTTTGGCTCACTGATTGCTCCTGCCAGCAAGAACTACGTTTTCTTCATCTGCATGTATTTCTGGTGTTTGACAGAATAAATCTTCTGCAGTGATACTACGGTGAAATCCCCAAAGTTAATGATCTTCATGTTCCTGGGGACTAATGATTTAAATCTACAGTTCAGTAACACCCTCTGCAACTCTTGTTTGTTTAAAAGCACCTAAAACAATTTTCTGCTGCTTTCTGCTGTCGCACAGAGTGATCAGACACATGTCAAGAGGCCATCAATATAGAGAATTTAGGAGGTACTCGTATAATATATGTGGACTAAGAAATTCCTGCCCTTCTTGCTGTTTCTTCCCAAGCCGTGTTGCAGCTCCTTGCCTCCTCAGTTATGCCACAATAGAATAGTTCACAGGCTATGATGCAAATTGAGCACAGAATGATCTGGGGAAAAAAATAACCCTTTTTTAAATCCCCTTCAGTTATTTTTCCACAATGAAGTGTGTACTAGAAGATGAAAGTGGCTTTCTCCTTTGGGATAATACAGTTTCCCTACAATACTGTTAGCTTGCCACATTACCGAACTAAAAAAAAAGTTCAACAGATTTATTTGAAACTTTATTTGAAATTTTCTTATGTCTAGAGAGTAGGAGGGACAGGTAGGCCATCAGAAAATGCCAGAGACACAGTAGCTGCATGGGCAGGGCAGAGCTGCTCTTCCATAAACAGTCTCAGAGTGTGAGGAAGAGCATGGACTTGAGATGTGGTGAATAAACCCCAATTCCCCAGAGTATGAAGTGGGACAGGGGTGGCTCTATACAAACACTAAAACAAGGTCTCCTGCACTTAGGGAAAGGTAAAGCCATGTCAGAGCTGAAGGACAGAACTGTTGGTCAGATGAGGACCAAACAGAAGCAGAGGAAGAGGGCTCCACACCCCCTTGAGGAAGCCTAAGGCAAGAGAGTTTGTTGAGGACAGGGCTGGTTTGTAGAACCATGTAGAACAGCATTAGAACAAGCTCTCTTTGCCTTTCTAGCAGTGTTCAGGACACAAAAAGCTGATACAGTAAAAGGTATTCATCGTATCTGCATTGTCAAAGTTCATGGTCTGCACAGAGTGACCAATCTGGAGATTGTTTGACCATCCCTAAAATCCGACAGCATGTCCTAGGAAAGAAAGTTCTTGAGCAGAAAAGCCTGAGGCCACTGATAGGAAAATGAATAGGAGTGCTGTTTCCTGAAGGTGATAACAAAAATTCAAGAGTTTTACAGGCACTGAATTTTGCCACAGTAAAAGCCAGGAAGCCTTGTAAAATGAAAATGAGTCACGTAGCTGCACACTGTGCGACACTCGCTGAAGTAAGGACTCCAGTTATTTGTGTGGGGGAAGGGAAGCCACAGTTACTCTATTCTCCTGCTGTGTTTGCTTAAAAAGTCCAGGGCATGTGATGAGTTGATCCTTTCCTATTTAATGACTCTGAATTTCCCTCTCCTCTAACACTGTAACCAGACTTCTTGCAGGGGCAGTCCTTTTGCAGCTCAGGTATTTGTCAATCTGTTCTTCCAAGGCACACAGTGATGGGCCCCTGATCTGTTGGAGGAATATAGAGCTGTATAGATGTTTTTGCAACGGTTACAGGGACAACAGGGCCCTGCCACCCGGCCTTCTGGCTCGTCAGCTTCAATTCACCAAAGACAGAGCTTTGGGAGGGCTTTTCAGCATAGTGTGAGAAACATGTGCTCTTAAATTACCAAACAGAAAAACATTAGGAGCTTTGTAATGAGCTCCCACATAACAGCAGAAAAACACCCTGATCATATTCTTGTGAATCATCTGCAGACTTCTGCAATCCCTGTGCTGTGACTCTGTGCAGGTACAACCAATCCATGTAGGAAGCAAGCAGTGCCCAAGTATGAAGCTGTGCCACAACAAAACCCCTGACCCCAGAACTGGCCCTCCAGGGCCCCCATGACAAGGACCAGGCAGAGAGGTGCTGGGGTGCAGGGAGGGTAAAGGGGCAGCACAGTGACCGGGCAAGGCTGGAGCTCCACAGAGAACAGGGAGGCTTTCAGAGCATACAGGAGAGAGTGGCTAAGGAAAGCAAGGCAAACCATGAATTAAGGTAATACACCTTGAAGACTCTCTCTGGAAGAAGTTATCGATAAAGCTACTGGGGATAGATGAGATTTGAGTGTCATTTGTAATACCAAGGTAAGGCTAACCCAGCATCCTGGTTCTGCACAGCTGGGGCACGGGGAGACTGATGGGGTCAGCTCATGCAGAAACAACTGCATTCTAACTCTTCTCTTTATAGGAGTGAGTTTTTCTGCCTCTCTGAAACTGTAGATAAATTCTCATCAGCAACAACAATATCAGGAATTAACACTGCAACATATTCAAGTTCCTGGATCTTATTGTGCTAAACATGACTCTGTCTCCTCAGCACGTTGGTGGCTCATCATACTTGGCATAAACAATTGGCATTGGTGGGATGTCACAGTAGGGCATCTTGTTACTGTTCATCAAATATCAGCAGCTTCCACTGTGTGCCACAGAAACAGGGAGAAAAGTGTCTCATCTCATCCAGTTCTCATGTGTGATTGTATCAGCATTTTTCTGAGATGCAGTTGGTTGGGTGCTAGTAAAAAACTGTCACTCCACCTTTGAACAGATGATAGTAACATTTCACCTACCCCCAAAGAAAGAGACACTTGCTAGAGATTAAATCATAAACCCTGTCACCCTCTGCCAGTTTTAAAGTGCATGAAGTACTAAAGCCTGCATCTCTCTGGCAGTAAACAGCATGGCAATTAGTGCAGAAAATCCTCACTGAAATAGTTCTTGTAAATGAAATGCCTGGGACCTTCCCTCAGTCTAAAAAACATGACAGCAATAGACAAGAAGGACCAAAGACTTTCCAATTACTCTTTCCCAACCTCTTCACACAGCCCTTTTCCTACAGACATGGGAGCTGGAAGAAGAGCACTGAGTGCCTGCCACAGAAACCCTTTGCAGTGCTCTGTGCCCCAAGCAGAGGAGAACAAGCCTCTCATGAGCTACCAAGGGACCAAAACTGCTTTGATTTTGCTGAGGCAAATGTACCACCTCAACAGTTCCCACACATGCTGCAAGGGCTGCACCGATTTTCCATGAATCAGATAAATCAACACCAACAACAGGCTTAGCCCATTGCTTCCCACTGCCCCTGGCTCTGACAGCCCAGCACAGGCACAGCTCACTTTGTTTCCCCTCACAGTGCACATGAGGTGCTCGATGGTATCTAGTTCCTATTTCCTCTGGTTTTATTCCTTTCATTCTTTAATTTTTTGGGTTTTTTCTTTTATCTTTTTTTTTCTTTTTTTCAAGTCAGCCTGAACCCATGCTGGACTTCATGCTTAACACCATTGGATGTTTCTCCATGCTACCTTGACATGACCTATGTCATTTTGGTGGATGATTTCTTCTACCCTTATTATTTCCAAATCTCAGTACATTTTTCAGCTGCTGAACATACTCCACATGCTTAACGGCTTCAGAGAAGTTTCTAAATACGGATTTAGAAGCCACCTGGAAAAAATGAGTACCTATTTTACAAACCAGTCTGAGTGTTTGACTGTAAGTGGGTAGACTTTCTTCACATTAAAAATATGCAAAGAAATAAAAAGAATTAGGAGTAGTGACAGAGCTTATGAAGTAAATTACAGAAGTTGGAAACAGACTGACTGTGCTGAAGTAGAGTATGTTCCCTTTGAGGGTATTATATCTGATTTATAACATTTACCTTTGACACTGCAACAAATTCCATCCAAAATGCCTCATACCTGAGAAACCCAAGCCTAGCTGGGCAGAAAGAGCAGAAAAGTCTTCCTACAGTGTAATGCAAATGAAACAATTGAGAACTTCGAAAACTAGAAAATACATGTATGAAGGACTGGGGTCCTGCCAATGCTCCTGTCACATGGCATCTTAAATACTTTGCCTTCAGATACAGTACCTGTGGTTCAGCCCCGGGGTACTGAGGGAGCTGAGAAAATAATTATCAAGGCAAGGCTGGCTTGAAAACGTCCCCCTGAGCAACTCTCGAGAAGGAAAGAATCAGTTAGATGGGTGGTGGGTGCTGCAGACAGCAAGAGAGAAGGCTATGTAGATGTAGTCTCAGTGGTAAAATGCTCATCAGTTAGAATGGGTTTTCTCTTCTTCTCATCTGCTACTCCCCACTTTTATTCCTGTTCCTGTTGCCCAGCTCATCCTTTCACAACTACCCATAACTAACCCTTAGGCTACCTGCCAGCAGGCTATTCTCATTCAGGAGGAGCTAAAGAGAAGGCACAAAGCCAGCCAGTCAGAGGCACATTAACCAAGCCTCACAGGCACCAAGTCCCTTTCTGCCCCCCCTGAGTCCATTCAGGGCATGGATTCTTGCTATGCAGAGAGAGACCTTGGATATTTCAAAGCAGAAAAGGCATCTGTGCTTTCTTTTTGTCTGGGGATTTAAACACTAGTTACATGTTTGTCCCAGAAAATTTAGCCAACAAGAGCTTTAGTGAACAAAGGAACACAAGCCAACCTGGATTGGAATGAGGCTGGAAGGAAAGCAGATCGGGTTTCCAAGGCGGTTATGTAGGAAGCCATCATTAGATGCTGCAAAGTGCTCTCAGAGTTTCATGTTGGAGCTAAACTCAATATAATCAATGCCAGCTGTTCCATAAGTTTCAGTAAGATGCGTGTCAGGCCCTTTGAAAGTAAACCATAAATTGGCACCAGTTCCCCCTTCCTGAAAGCAACTGACGTTCTTTTTCCCGTCTAACAACACAGGTTCTCACTTTCTGATGGATATTGGGCTGGTAGCAGTGTTCCGATGGCAACTGGTCTGTAGAAAAACCTAACGAGAGACAAAATAGGAAAACCTTGCTTTCCACACTGATTACTCACTAGTGAGTTGCTGAAACTCAGGATTTCCAGCAGCTTACCTGGTGCTCAGCTTTCAGGAAGATATAGTGGGTGCAATTCCCTCTGTCATACTACAGCACTTATAGTAATATTGAGGGTACTAAAGATGAGATGGGTGGTATCAGAGAACTGTCCAACCAAAAACAGTTGGTTTTGAGCATCCTTTCCAGCACACTTAAGCTATCCTGTCTTTGTTATACATGTCATAGAGTGGTCCTGGTTCTCACTAAGTAAGAAAGGCTGTCTGAATGGAGCAGAGCTTCCAAACCCTACACTGTTTAATTTCCCAGCCAAGAGAAACATCTGGTACCTGAGTCTGGGTTCAAACTGGTGTGTATGCAATGTGACCGTATGGGGCCGAGAGGCTGGATGTTACAGATGCACTGAGTCATCCAGCTCACCCAGAGGTAAGAGCAGTGCTCTTTCCTTGAACTGCAGAAGCACAGGGACAGATGCTCAACCACACTCCAGTTCTTCTGTGGCACACAGAGATGGAAATGCAGCCAGAACTCCACTCCTAGAAGGGAAATCTTTAAGACGGTGCACAGCAGCAGTGGCTCTAATACAGTGTTTGACACTGGCAAGAAGTGCTGTGGGGCTGAGGATACATGGGGTAGAAGAAACCACCTGAATTATCTCTGCAAAATCCAACCATTCCTGGCTTCACAGAACAGGTTTTTGGAGCCAGCTGTGATAAGGAGTGGTTTATAGAGTCATCCTGAGACTGTTAAATGACACTAGGATTCAGCAGAATGGTACAAACAGAAGCCCTGCCTGTGAAATCTCTCAGTTTCTAATTAGGAAAATGATGAGGTCCTTCCCCGGGGCATTTTCATTGCGATTGTCACCACAACTTTTGTGACCACCTTTTCACAGAGACTCAGTGATTTAAGCCCCAGCTCTATTACAGATGTCTTAATTCCTATGAGTTTGGAAAATCTCAACCACCATTGCAATGTTCATACAGCACTGAAAAGCACAAATTATACAGACAACTTAGTTACATATACAAATGATATTTGATGTTTCAGCCAGGAGGACTGGGCAGTTTGGTCTAGAAAGGCCTCTGAAGAAGACCCTCACACCTATTTACATCCATCCTGCACAGTTACAAAGGCCTTTGAATTTCATATGGGAGCTCTTTCCTCTCACAAGGCTGAGTCTCACAGTTCCCAATGACTGTTCACCCGGTGCTCACTGATTCGGGCAGGATAGGGCATGAGATAGATCAACCTTCAAGCCAAGGCATTCAGTAAGGTCACAGTAGTTAATAGGGATTTAATAATACAATTTAAAGCTGGTTTGCTTTTCAAAGCAGTTTTGCCACTATCAGTAGTTTAGACACCACTAACTCTTGTTTGTTAATCTCTTAACATGAGCAGGCCTTAAAATTCTTTGCCTAAAACCTTTGTGCTGGTCCTGGGCTCCTTGCTTCCTCAGGGCACATGTCTGCTGCTGAGCCTCATGCCAGGGAAGGAGAACTAAGAAGAGCAGACTTAGCAGAGTGCCAAGTGTCACAGCCAGAGAAGAAGCTGGTCACTGATAGGCATGAAGCAAGTCATGGCAGGGCCCAGCTGCTGTGCCAGCTGCTGAGCAAACCCTCTTCCCTTCCCTTCCCTTTGCCGGCCTGCCTCCCACACACTAAGCTGACAAGGGCTGCATTGCCGCATCCGACACTTCATTCTGAGCTTTGAAAGTCCAGTCTAATTGAGTGACAAAGTCATTCTGCCCTGCAGCTCAGCAAAGGGTTTTTATTCCAAAGATCCTTTCATCTTCTGACCTTCTCCTCTCTGCCCTTCCTGAAACCTGGCTAGCCCGAGGTCCAAAAGGGCACATGAAGGGGCAACTGAACCTTTCCAAAGGCACACCCGTGTGCTCTCCCAGCCTGAGCTCTGCCAGTGTAGTTGGAACTCAGGGGAAGCATCTGGCTGGGAATCGGGAGGGGGAAACACCAGCATATCCAGGCTCTCTGGGAAGAGCCCACCCACTCTACAAACACAATGCCATGCAAGAGCCATGGCTATCCTGCTCACAGCACTCTCCATCAAAGGACAAACTCTTCTCATGCTCCATGAGCAGTCTCTGGGTTACAACCTCTTTGACTGATGCTGTTCCCCAAAGGCTAAAAAATTTGGATTTTGCACAAACACTGCAAACACATGACCTGGCAATGTCCTTATCCCTGCCTGCTTCCAGATTGGATGCAATATTAGACAAGTGTAGAACAAAAAGTGGAGATGGGAAGGATAATGGCTCCAGGAATCAGATAACTCAGGCCCCACATACTGATGAGTATTACGAGTCACTTGTCCAACTTATTAGCTCTGATGAGGCAGTTTCTTAGTAGCAGTAAGAGTAGTAAAAGTTAAAAAAGAATTAAAAATACAGAATCATCGTGAAGAATTAGGGGAATCTAGTATGGTCCTTAGGTACACCACTCCCTGAATTTAGTATTAATGCCAGTTTTCCCAGAAGAACAGTAGATCAAATTCCTCTTACACTGTTTTGCTTTCACAAACCTTCCTATCACCTCTGCAGAACTCTCCTTGCAGTACTGCCATCTTTTTTGCCATATGCTCACATGGAAAGGAGACAAAAAGCAGGAGAATTGTGCAGCCATCATGATTCTCAGTGATGGATGCCAAAGGGTTTTTCCTTAGAAGGCACGTGTTTTCCTTCTTGTTTTGCTCAAATATCCTCTCTTTCCTCTCATGATCCTCTGTTCTCATCAGTTCAGAAGAGAACAGTCCTGTGGCTGAATACGCTAAAGCAGAAGGAAGTAATTTCTGAGGCACCTCCTAGCTGGGTTGCTATTGATTCAGTTTGTGGTGTTTTCCCTTGACAATACACAGATAACCTCAGGAAGTGGTTTTTGTTAGGGTTTTTTGTTGGTTTGTTTGTTTGTTTTAAGAACTGTCAAAATGCCCTCTTAAGAGTTTCATACCAGCATCTGTGATTCCTCTCTGCCTCCCTGAAATCCCTCTGCTCTCTTAAACCAATGCTTTCTTTCTCCACCTCTACTCTAATCAGCACAATCCACCCTGGAGATTATCTGCCCTCCTAAGTGGTTCCTTCTGTTCAGCTACCTTTCCAGAGGAGGAGAGGGGAACTGCTGTTTGGGCAGAGCGTAGTACATGTCACAGGAGTAAAGGACAAGTCTTCCCTGTGTCTGTGAACAGCTCAGTGCTTACAGCTCCTTCATAAGGGAGGAAGAAGAGGCTGGTGCCATGTTTCTTTCTATGTTCAACACAGAAGAGTCACAAAAGTACTCTTTTACTATTACAGCATGGGCAATGGTCCCAAAGGGAAGGCTGGACTAACCCAATCTCAGCTATTAGACCTGGTTATAACACTATCATATAAATACCATCATAATTCCACACCAAAAGTGGCTTTGTTTCATGAAAAACACTACAGATTTTACCCTTTGCAAATATTTATGAAGATTGGGATAAATGTAAGTATAAATTGAAATATATCTTTATGTCTTATGCAGCATTGTATTAATTGCCTGATAGATACGTACACATATATACATACTTAATATCATACAATCATAAATACCGGAGAAAGAACCAGCTAATATATAGAAATAACTTTTCCAATGAAGCTCATTATCATCAGGTGAAATGTAAGAGTTCTTTTTACTAGCTTATACCCTTCTGGAATGTGGATTTTAGTCTAAGAAGCAATGGCAGGATCTGTTCTGAGGGTGTAAGGGCTACTTTGCTCCTCATACTTTATTCTGTGTAAGCATCCAAGAGGAAACCATCTGGTCTGAAAGATGGCTATACTGTCAATTATCTGTGAGGATATACTTTCAGGGAAAATCACATCCTTTCAAGGTTTGGATAGTTTGTTTAGACAACTTTACCGGTGGAGAATCTGCTTTTAGGTGCCTTAAGTGTGTAAAATTTCAAGACTGAATATTTGTGACATAATGAAGTTAAAAAGGTCAAACAGGAAAGTGAAAGGCAAGATGGCTATAGACTGTACTATGTATGGTGTACATTGTTCTGCCAGAAATCACTAACTGGGAGGTATTCAAAGCTCTAGACAAGTATAGAGAGAATGCCACAGAGAAAGAAAAGTCCTCTGATAAGTTCACAGAGTGCAGAAGCCCACAGGGCACACTGGGAGACTAACAAAAGAAAAATAGAATTAAGGATTCTGCTCCTACATGCACTGCAAGGAACTACTCACCCACAAAGAGTTCAAGTGCCAGTACAGCCTCTGGGTGCAGTAGCCCAGAGACAATCCTGCTCTCCAAAATATGGCCAACCTTGGCTCTAGTATCTACAGCACAGTTGAATGATGCCAGGGAAAAGCGTACAGTATTGACTGCTGATGCCTCAACATCTCTCCTATCCTCTTCTGAAGGACTGAGAGGCTGAGCACCTCAGCAAAAGCACACCTGGCTTAGGTGGGCCAGATAACGTGTTCAGAAAAACCTAAAGTTTGAGATCAAGAGTCAACATTGCATGTTCTTCAGGGTGTCATACCTGCCTGTTGGAAATTCCCCATTAACATCAGTATAGCACAGGCAATATAGTGGTGAATATCTGCTTCTGTTAGTAGAATAAATAAGGCCTCTTGGCCTGAAGGTAGAAGGATTCCTGAGAGATATTCAGCTGAGATGAAATAACCAATTCCCAAGATGTGCTTCTGATCTCTCTGACAACTTCTGTCAGGGTCAAGTCCATTTCTCAGTTTGCACTTGAATCTCCCATTAAATGTTTGACTGCTTGATTTTATACATTTATAAAACACTGTTGTGAGGGTAGTTTTCTGAAGAGACAGTTGTTGCATTCTTTTCAAATACAGTTAGAATAAACCTTTTCAAACTTGGAGTAATTCTTTTTGGTTGGTTGGTTTGTGTGGTTTTTTGCCATCATGCAGCATAGTCTTCAAAACATACTGATAGCCCAACACTTTAATTGAAATAAGCAATCTGATTGTTAGCAAATACTTGCATTCTCACACTCCACACATCTATGGCACTCCATGAAAACTGGCTGACACTACTGCAATCTTGTTCACCACCAACTGGATTAGGCAGCTGTAGCTCAGTTCCTCCAAAGAAGGGTGAAAAGAAAGAGTAAGTATCAGTTGCAAGTACTTAATGGAGGCAGGAAATTATTAACTACCTCTAATTAGTGATACATGTTTATACCTGCAGCTACTAGTTATAGCTGCTTCTCATTCTTGTGTCCTAGAAGAACTGTACTGCTGCCATCACCTCAGAGAAGTCCTGAGCAGGAGAATTGCAGCTTGATAAACCCTCTTAAACAGTCTGTTATCTACCAAGAGTTTTGTTTGGGACCTTGCTGCAGAACACACACATCTCTGTGTGCCAGCATCAATCATTCACTCCAGCCACATCTTGCAAGTACAAAGTTCAGGTTCTGCCTGAAGACCTCTTTGTCTGAGTGCAGTCGGATGCATGTCTCAGAATTACCCCCAGAATAGGGAAGTACATGTGGTTTTAGGGCTCTGGACCAAAACCACTGCAGCCACCTAACTTAAGATGCTGATGTAACATGAATTTGCTCTTCAAGCCTAAATTGTTCAAAGAATTGTGAAGGTTAATCTTTGTGTGAGGAAGCTTTATGCTGGAACAGGTACTTTTGATTCATGCCACTCTGCCTTTACATGAACCAGATATCAACTCTCCAGAGTAAATCAGGGAAAAATACATCACCAGCTCAGTTGGGTGGCATGACTTATTTGGATCAAATATGTATTCTTACCTATGGAATGTGCAAATCATCAGCAGCAAAACCCACCATACTCCAACCCTCTGCCCTAGCAGTGTTCTAAGACATTGTTTCCAAAGACTGAGATGGGCTCTCCCAGAGCCTGTGCTGGAAGCTTTACTGCCATTCTACCGTGGGCTTTGTGCCATTAACTATTGCCACAGGCAACCATCAAACGCAGGTCTGTTGGGGCCGATCCCTATCCCATGCCTCAATTCCCCATTCATTAATAGTGTGTCACACCTCTCACTCAAAGTCTTCAACCAGTATGTCAGATCTGCTGTGTACAGCACTTGGCACTGACCTTCACAGCACGAGGAGGTTCAGCACCCACAGCAGGCAGGAACTACAGTATCTTACTCCTGATCTGACACCAGCTCACCAGATTACCTTGGGGAAACCATGTCACCCCTTCTTGCCTGAGTTTTGCCAGCTGCAAGATACGGATAATAATGTTCTTTGAAATCTATCCAGATCCTTTGATAAAGGACAAAGCTTTTAAAACATTATTCTTGTCTGCACACTCTTCAGGACATAAATTGCATCCTTGGCATGGGAAATTCTCTAACACACCACAAGTGCTAACACTGCCCCAAAGAGAAAACAACAAACTCTGCACTGGCTTATCATTACAGGCACTGGAAAAATACACGTTGGTTGCTGATACACTCCTGGATTTTGGCAAGTCTGTATGTTATTTCTGAACACAGTCACAAATTGCTTTGAGTTCAAAGAATTGTTCAGCACTGCTCAGGGTTATCTAGGAGGCAAGCCAACCTCCGGCTGTATCACCCTGTGTCCTTGGGAATATTCCTCTGGTTTGATCTGAAGCTGAGTGGATCGTGAAGACACACAGCTGGGTTTCTGGACATCATCTAGTACTATACATGCCCTGATCAATATATTTTACTTGTCAAGGAGAGTTTTAATTTTCTTATTTAGAAGAATGAATTGTTGTAGTGGGTGTCTACATTGGCAATCTTTTTTTTTTTGTTGTTTGTTTTCCTCCCTTTGCTTAAAGGTCATATAATATTTGTACTAAAGCAGAGATGACCAAAGGAGCATACAGAGCTCCAACTCAGAACAGGGAGGCTCCTTCTTATGTCACTGCTGTCAACTTTGGACAAAAACTGTGGTGAATAGGAAAAAATAAATAAATCTTTTGTTTTCAAAGCTAAATAGCCAAAAATGCAGCTAGAAAAGTTCCATAAAGGTTTAGCTTTCAGCAACACATAGTGGAAACAAAGCTGAATCCTCCTCTTGCTGTGCCCCCTGACCTCAGAGTTTTATATGTCACTGCCTAGAAGGCCTCTAGTCACGGCAGCCTCTGTGCATGGCTTTCCCAGGACTTTCAGGGTTTTCCTTGGGGGATGCTTGAGTGGGGGAAAAAAGGGTTTTAGCACCAGCCTTCGATTTAAAATAGCAGGGGGAGTTTACTGATTAATATTCATGAGAAGGGAACAGTCTGCTTTTTGTTACCACAGTCGTTTCCCATGCAAGGTGGGTTGAGAGGGAGGAATACATTAAGGAACATATCCTACTGTCACAAGTACCACCACCTTTAGAGATACAGAAAATCAGGAGTCTAAGCAGAGCTCAGATGGTAAATATTTAACAGGGAAAGGACTTGCCTCTTCTTTCTGCCTGTATATATTAAACTCATTCTTTTATTTTAACAAGGGAACTGTGTTTTCCTGATCTCTCAACCCCCACCTCTGCCCCTCACTTAAATTCTGGGACTAAGTGGAGAGTTCACAACATGCTATAAATCCCCTCCACCAGTAACCCAACTGAATGTATTTCCCTGTTTAGTTGATTTTTAAAGTCACCGCCAGCCATTCTGTAGTGGGAAATGTTCCTTCTATTCACTGAGGCACGAGGAAGAGCAGGACTGGTTCCCTTGCAATTGTACCAGAAAATTTCTTGGGTAACCCAGCTGAAATCCCTGATTCTCATATCCATCTAAAGCTGGCATAAGAAAAAAGCACAAATGAAGCAAACTTTTTCAAATGCAGGTGCAGATTTGTGGTGCCTCTGAGTTGTGGGCATTCAGCTCAAAACACTGTTCCTCTCAAGCGCCAAAGCACAGAGCATGGTCCCTCCCTTGACTTCCTCAATCTTTCTGTCAATGCCATCAGAATCTGGGTTTAGGGATCCCAGAACCAAGAGTGATTGCTGAAAAGTATGGTGAAGGGTTTAAAGCCTCTTTAGCCTCTTGTGTGAGGATAAGCAAGGACTTCTTAATTTCTGTTCAATCCCTGGGAAAATAAACCAGCTCATTTGGCAAAGTCAGCTATTATTTAATAACTCCTTAGAGATAAGAGATTGTAAGGGCTGTGGTACACCTCCAGTTCTGACATCACAAGTGGATTTGCAGAGGAGCTGACAGACCTCTTCCACAACAAATTTATATCTATGCTCATGACCCTATAATAGCAAGGTAGGAGCAAAGTAGCTGAGGGGGCATCCAAGAGAATTACCATTTGACTCCTTCTTGCACACTGAGTGAAACAAACTGCGCTGGCACAACCACCCTTCAGCTGACACAACCACACTGACTGACTGAGCACCAGAGCAGCGCACGTGGGGACTCCTGGGACCTCGCAGACAAAATGAGCTCTGTGAGCTCATACGCTTGAAAATGTTGATACAAACTGATCATGAACAGACTACAGCACTGCACAACTACAGCCACATCTGGATAACAAGAGAGCATTGTCACCCTGACTGTCACCTTTTCTTCTTACCTCCACAGAGCAAAAGAGTGTTGGTGGATCAAAATGGCAAAGCATGTGGCCTGTGTAGGGGCCCATCTCTCAAAAAAGAGCGAAAAGGGCCACGCTCTGACAGCCAGGTTAGTTCTGCCACCAGCTGCTGGCAGGGTCTGGGGTCAGCCTGGGGCTGGATGAACTGTGATCCCAAATCAACCTCACTATTTAGACAGATGTCCTTAAACTAAGTGCAGTTAAATGGATCAGTACAGCCAATTTCACCTGGGGGAAGGATGGGGGAAGGAAAAAGAGAAGAGAGAAATGACCGGTTTCATCTGCAGCAGCTGTCCTTACCCCAGGACCCTGCACCAGTGCAATATCTCTCTATTTCTTCAGGATCCAGCTAGAAACTTTTGCAAGTGGAAACATGTTGGGTTTGACTTTTGCAAAAATAAAGCCATGAGGTAGCTGTACCAACAGCAGTAGTTTTGCTTGTATAGCATCTGTTCTCTGGGAACTGAAACATTTCACATTGGCAAAGAGCATCTACTGCCACAAGAAGCTTCATTTCCACTGCTCAGGCAGCAAAACTTCTCTAGTAGTGCAGATAAAGCAGATAATCAGGTCCAGAGCTCCTCACTAAAACCAGAGAAGCGAGGTTAGGGTTCGGTTTAAGGATGGCATGATGCATGAGTAGACATGGTATGGAGATGGGAATTTGATAACAGCTAAGAGGAGATATTATCACCATGCCAGCCAAGGTGAAGAAGAAAGGAACTTTCTGAACATGGCTGGGGGAAGGAGGGTACTGTGCCCCTCACACCGCCTCCCTGACCGTGGCTGCAGCACATTCTCAGCCCAAGCAGGAGCTTCACTGGAGCTCTTGCTTTGAAGAACTGCGCCTGACTTCAAGCTGATTGTGAATGCAGAGCATGACCCATTTTAAACAGGTAGGCCAAGAAATCCTCCATCCCTTTGCCTTTAGGGACCTGTTTCAGAATACAGAGGACTTACCTTGAAAATGTTTTCCAGACTGTTTGATGTTGTGGAACCATCAGTGGGAATTCTGACAGCATTAGATGCCTGGGTGGCTTATTGATTTGTTATAGTTTTATTAAATTGGCTAAAGTTCATTCAGAAGTCTCCATTTTCCACACTCAAACACTTATTCTGAATACTGCCTTGAGAGGGGTAAATGGGGGGAAAAAAGAATGGAACTTGAAAGTTGAAAAATTTATCTGTAGAAACCTGTGATGTGAAAATGGACTTCATAAAAAGTATATATTATTTATATCACTAGCATAGTCTTCTGGGTTCAATATTTCTTGCTACTTAAATTCTGTAAAAAGTTGAGCTGGTGTGTGCATGATGTTTCTAATGAGACACGCACACAAACGTGTGTGTGTGTCTGTTTTCAGAGGGAAAGAGTCCTGAAGAGAATAAGAATGATTCTACCACAGACAGCAATTTTTCTTTTGTCAACCAAATAAATAAAAGAAAGCTTAGACAATTGCCCTATTTTTGTAAGAAAGTTGAGAATTGCATTCTTGGTAACCTATACCCATGAAGTAATGACAGACAAATTAAATGGCTGAGGTCACACAAGACCAGTCCAGACCTTTCCCCTTCCCCTAACAGTAAGATCAGACCCCCTGGGCGATTTCCAAGAAACTTTACAAACTGAAGTAGAAGCTGTGAAAATGGCCAGTGCTCAGCAGCTGGGAGAACAACCCAAGGATTTCTTAAGGGGAGGGTATGAATGGCTCAGGCCCGGCAGAAGGAGCACAGAGAAAGAAGAGGCACAGTGTTGGTGCTGTCAGATCCTGAGCACTCCTCCAGTGCAGGTGGGACAAAGGGGCTTGGGTCAGGCTGGGGAAAACTGGAGATGGAGGGATAAGGCTTAAGTATCTCCTTGGATCTAATTCCAGATTTATCCATTCTGATGTGATCCAGAGATAACTGTCAAAAGAATGACAACTGTCAGAACAGGTGGAAGATCTGAATTTGATCCATCTCTTTGCTTATTCTATTGCTGAAACAGAAATTAATTTCCATATTACCAACCGTAATGATGCTTAATGGCTGATATGGTCTTATTGAGACATAGAGAGAGATTTGGAAATATTCGCTTCCCCAAAAAACCTTTCTCCACAACCTCCTGTTCTTAAGAAAAACACCACAGATTTCATCTGTTAGAATTTCACAATTTTTCTGTGAAAAGCAGTGTTAAAACAGCTTATTTCCACTCAGCAGATGACTTAAAAGGCACAAGTAGGTTAAAATTGATAATTCTTCTGCTGTGTAATTCTGGATATATTTTAAGATGCATTTGTGTTTGAATGAGATCTTTTAAAAAAATCATTAATTGAAGCTGTCTGGCTCTGTCATCCTGCCCTCCCATTCTCCACCCAATGAATCAGTAAATTGTAACAAGAGAATCTGGCTAAACAAGTTCCTAATTCAAACGCCATCTTATGGACAAAGAAGTCTTTGAAAATAGTATCCGTCATCTGGCTCCTTGCGATGGAGCGGAAAGTTGTTTTTTTACTGTTCACAGAATTCATCTCTCCCTTCAGCGCCGTCAAATGTCGAGTGCGGTGCACCATGAGAAAGCGGAGTTCAGGGAGAGCAGAGGGAAGGGGGAGGCCTCTGCCAGAGGAGCCCAGGGCAAGCAATTTCCTGCCAATTAACACACAACTACTGATAATATTTGTCCCAAAAATAGAGTTTCAGATAAGGAGAAATTTTATACTGGTTGATTCCAGGTTATTGATAGATCTTCCTTTTCCAAGGTCCAGTTGTCTTCCCAACGAAGGGATTGGCTCCGGTGTGAGCGGTATGGGGTCTCAGAGTGCACAAGCCAGGCTTGCTTTGATCACAGAAATCAGATGATTGGCAGGAGAGTCCCACTTCCTAGCAGGAGGAGATTCCAGCAGCAGCTTCTGAAGTTGTGTGCACAACTGGTCACAGCTGTATTTGGGGGGGCATTGGTAGGCTGAAGCTCTCCCTGCAAGCCCTGATTGCACTCACACACAGTGTTGCAAAGTTCACTGTGCAGCACCACAAAACTAAATTAATTAATCTGTGTAAAATGGATTCAGAGCCAAGCACTATGCTATCCATGATAATAAACTAACCAAACAAAATACTCTTAACTGCTAGTAATCTATAAAACCGATTTCAAATGTTTTCATTAATGTCCTTATAAAGCACCCTGCTCTAGGCATGTGTGGCAATTTTACATTTTTTTTTCTTTTCCTTTTTAGCTATTTGGAGTACCTGAGAGCAATAGAGCACAAGGGGATGAGAATAAAAGACATTTGTTCTAAGTATAAATGCACAGGGCATTTTGTGTGAGGAGACCGGACCCTTTTCCTTTACTCTCTTGCATCTTGTAGCTTCTTTGAGGAGGCTGGTGGGAAGAGGTTAAAGGTTACCTAGAGCTGCCAGTGAGAGTGAAAAATGGTGGATAGTGCCCCTGTTCTTGACTGTGAGTTCCTTTATTTCCTTTTGTCCTGGCAATACCTTCCCAGGGAAGGCCTGAATATTGCAAATTAATGTTCCAACTTATCTTTCTAATTACCTCTTCAGGTGCAATAGTGAGCCAGCTGCTTGCATGAACAAAAGAAACTGCTCAGTAGTGTCTGTGTATTGGCATCTGCCACAAACTTTTTTTAGGCCTATCAAGTATCTGGCTCATTATTAAACAAAAACGGTAACAGAATTTCTCCCCTCTTCCTGGGGAAGTAAAGATCTTTCCCTGACAACTTCAGCCCAACACAAATTTTTCTGGGAAGAAATCACAACTTATATCATTGTTTCTGAGAATGACACAATTAGGAGAACACCTGATAAAATCAAATATATAAGCTGAGCTTGAAGAAGCAAGAATTGGGCACTGCTAAAAATGAGGGTGATGTGGGGCTGTGGAGAATGAATTTTGCCAGAGTTGTGTGAACAGGAGCTGCAGCTTTTATTTCCCACCACATCCTTCTTGAGCACAAAGGAAAACTCCCTCTGAAGGGAAAGGATGGTGATTTTGGTGACCATGCATGAAAGAAGTCTCAGGAGAAATGTTCAATCCTTGTGCTTGTTCAGAACAGAAACCTTGGAAACTTGAAACAAATTCCCAGGAATGCTGTTGTCTGTCATGTGCTCAAGCTGTCTCCAAGTACACAACTCTTCCTGGGAAAGAGGGTGCTGCCATGGAAGACTCCTTCCAGGTGAAAAAAGCTGTGGTGTTCTGCAAGAATTGGCACCAACAAAGAACTGTAGAAACTCAAAAGACAAGACAAAGAGATAATAGACCATTGTTTAGGACTTTATATGTGCTCATAGACAACACAGCTTGAGCAGGATACCAAACCCATCCTGACAGATGGTGGTCCAGCCTCTAGACAGGGAAGAGAGATTAGGTTAACCCAAACAAGGCTGACCTAAACAAGCTGGCAAATCAGGCAGGCACATGAATCTGATTCAAAGCCTGTTGTGGTGGAAAAATCTCCTACTGGCCAGCATCAAAGCAGACTGAACTGTTATTAACAATATAAATACACACACATACAAAATATATATTTACACAGGATTTGTGGCCAGACAAGATCCTTGTCAAGCCATACTCAAGTATGTAGTGTGAGCTGCAGTGAGGTGAAAGAGCTCAGTGCAGCGGACCAAAGGGGCTGCCTTAGATGCATGACCAAGTAAAATATGAATGGTTGGATATCTGGGTCTAGCTAGAAATGACTCCTTAAAAACTAACCCTCAAGCTTTTTTTATGATTCTGACCATGAGAGTGTACAAATTTTCATTTTTAACACTGACTGGAAAATCCTGTCGCTAAGGAACTGTTTTCAGAAATAAAAAACTTGCGATGACACATCAAAACCATACCAAATAAACAAAAACCAAACAAACACCAAAAAACAGCCAACCAAAAAACAGCTTTCGGGTAACAGATAAAATCTTTTTCCTAATTTTATTTATGTTCCACAGTCTATGTTAGTATGGTGGTCCAAAGCATCAGTAAAGTCTTGAAGCGAATGCAAATTCCGTGAGCGTCCCCAGTCAGAACTGTTTTGCTTTGCAGAGTAGTTTTGGTGTAAATCAGCTCGACTGCTCCTGGAGAATGCTAAGTCAGAAGTGGTTGGGATGCAACCTAATGTGCTCTAGTTCATAATGGGCACCTGAGAATCTGAGTCAATGTGTGGTTCTTTAGAGAGCTTCGCAACACATCCTTGGCGGGAATATTTGGTTCAAACCACCAGCGCCTCGTCCAAAGAAAAACTCCCAAACTACCAACAGGTCAGATGCAGGCGTTTCGGCACCAAGTAGCTTCAATGTACTGATCCACCCAAGTTGTAGTAAATAACTTTAGCCACAGCCTCACTGACTCAAAAGATGCCAAGTGTTAACTATTCCCTAATGGGGAGCATCAGAGCTGTGATTCCAGCTCATAGCAAATTATTACAGCCAAAGTATAATGAATAAATCAATGTTTATGCCAAGTCACAAGAAAGGTGCAGCAGATTAGACACTTATTAGAGATTCATTTCCAAGCTATAGAATGAACAAAGAACTGATGTGATACAAAAGTTTTTCACTTAAACAAACCAACAAAGTTCTGGTCCTATTATGACAACAGCTGGTGCTTTCTTATTGACTCTTCCTGTTTAGCCAGTCCTGAACAACGTTATTAAAATTACGGTTTCATTGTGTATTTTCTGTTTGATTGATAGCAGAACATTATCATCTTGCCACAGAATAAGAAGGAAAAAGTGAAATTCAAAGTGTTTTTAAAAGCTGATTTCAAAGTCAGCTTGGAGAGGTCTTTGATGGTTTCTGGTCCTTTGGCACCTGAAGTAATTCAGGCACCTGATAAGTTCATTCAAGTCCACACTCAAACAAAATGGTTGTTTTCCTCTCTCATAACTTAGAAAAAAATCACTTGTGAATGTCAGGCTTTACGGGTAAAAAGTAAAACGCTCTGCACCAGAGACAGATCTGTTCTTCTAGAAGACAGTGAATTTTCCTCAAACTATTATTACATATATGGGATAATAAAGACATCCTGGAAAATTCAGTTAGCTTCAGTTATTAATTCAATACAAAATACTGCAAATATTTCTTCAACTTTTCATCTTGTAGCATTTCATCATAGATTCACTATTTTGTGTGTTTATACAGTTCTAGCATGTGTGTTCATATCATGTGAACAGAGCTGATGCCCACAATGGGAATTTTCTTTCCTTTTTTGTGTATAGGATTGTTGCAGTTGCTAAAAGCTATATTCTACTGAAGATGATCTATATTTACTGCATTTTTATACTCTATCTTCTGTAGTACATTACTCTTAGAAGGCTGGGACATTGCATACTATAGCAGGTATATACAGGTTTATATTATAGATTTCAGCAGTTTAATTTCAGTGACAGAGGGCAATAGAATGGCAGCCAGGTAAGAAACCTGTTAAAAACATGTTATTTGAAGGATAAAAAAATTATACTTCTTTTTCTTCCAGTCTTAGGGGCATGATCTTATTAAGCTACATACAGTTACTTAATTTACATGAGACTGTATATCTTGATACTAAAGAACCTCCCTCTCTTTGGTGCAGAAAAGCTGTATGTCCAGGCAATTTCAACAAGCACAACAAGGGCTTTGCATATCATGGACTCAGCCAGTGACCAGCAAAACTATGTGAAAATCTGCTTCTGGAGAACACAATGCAACTTTAACACTGCTGCCCCCATAAAATGTACTTGAGGCAGGTAAACTCTTTATACCAATTTTACACAAAGATGAGACAGGAATTCAGATCTTGCCTTGTCCTAATTCCACATGCTTCTGCAAGAGGATGGGCATCCAGCTAAGCACTTTGATTTTCTGATTGGAAGGTGATCTCCAGTGAACTGCTTGCTCCTTCATCTCTTCCTAACCTGATACCTCCACCCTGCTTACAGAGAGGAAAAGCTGAAAAACAAAAGGTCCTATTTCCATTTCCTTAAAGCAACAAGCTCATGACCTGAGAGGAGCCATCTGCAGAGAAGAAAGACAGTGGGTGAGTGAATGAGGTAGGTACAGAATGAGGCCAGCCAAAACTTCACCAGAATCACAAAATCACAGATCACAGAATCACAGAATCTGAGTTGGAAGGGACCCACAAGGATCATCGAGTCCAACTCTTAAGTGAATGGCCCACACGGGGATCAAACCCATGCCCTTGGTGTCATTAGCACCATGCTCCTCCTACCAAGCAATGTTTATATCTGGACAGAGCTGCGCAGAGAGAGGAAGGAACATAATGAAGGCAGAATCCTTTGCCAGCCTGGTCAATTGCTAATCTAAGTCTTGAAATATTACTTTTCTCTGTCTCAGAGAGACCCAAGGTGCCCCATGCCTGACAGCCATTGTTGGGAGCCAGGTCATAGGCCCCTTTGGCAGCACTCTGGCAGGAAGGATGACCTAGGGCATCCCAGCTCTCCACACCCCACCTCTGGGCAGCAGTCACAAAGCCAGGCCCTCCCCTTCTGGTTGGTAGACCCATAAGTATTCATTCAAGTTACTGCATTTATTGAAAGCCCCAGCTGCAATCCGTATTTCTAGTGTAGGCAAGTAGCAACTTCCAGAGGCATTTTAAAAAGGACATTCTTCTTTGGCATATTTCCTGGTAGGTTTTTTTTTTAATTTGGGTGGGTTGTATGTCACCACTTATCTGAGGGGACATGAACTAAGAGCAGGGGATTCCAGTCCTGGAAAGGTATTCATCCCTCCTAGGTAGCAGCTAGGACTTCGGGGAGCCCATAGGAATGCCCTGTCTCCAGGCAGCCAAGCACTGTGCAGGGCCACAGGCTGTCTGCAGAAGGGGATTGAATTGGAAATGTTGAGTTGTTGTTGTTGTTGTTCACTTCGCAATTTCAGCAGCCACTTCACAGTGTAATCAGGTCTCCTTCAGTGCCTTCTGACTGAGTAGTCAAAAGTCCTACTCTGGAGCCCAGGACAGATGACAGGTTTGTTTTTTTTACACACTTCTCATTTGGGAAAATGATCCTATTTCCTGGCTACTTGGAACAGACCATATTCAGCAAGAGAATTCAGAGTTCCAGATATGGTGGAGCTAGAATGACTGCAAATAAATGAAACTGCTACACACAGATTTACCACTAAACAAACACAGTGACTTAAGAGGAGACTCTAAACTGGGAAAAAAGAGAATGTGGAGTGGAAAAAGTATTTCAAATGTTGATCCTGTGGAGAATTTTATGCTAATTGCTTTTGACAAACACTGAGAATGAAAGGCTGCATCAATATGCTAACATTACTCACAGCAAAGTGTGGTTTTAGACCACCACAACATTCATCTTCTGACTGATCTCTCTGCATCTTGCAGACATCCAGCAGACAGATGACAGCAAGCCTAACATGCCTGGGTTTAATTGGACATGCCCTCTTCTGCCCACAGATTTTGTCTGGAAGGAAGGGAGAATCTGAGGATTGTCTTTACATTTATGTGGGATTTCTGCAAGTCCAATGGCCCAGCTGGAACCACTATGTGGCACCAACGCCAGGTTACCCAGTGTCCAAAAACGCCAGATGTCTCCACAGCATCTGCACAGATCAGCTGCACAGACTTGCCAGCAAGTCCAACACTTCCCGGAAGTGTCAGAGGGGCTTGTGGTGCACATTGGAATCAGCTGCAAAGCCAGGGTAGAGTAAATTCAGTGTTTCCCGAAGCACTGGGTTTGTGGCACACGTGCAGGCCATCTGTGCAATGCACAGATGATCTTCTGGCACTACCTTGTTATGTTTTAACTTGACTAACTTTGCCAGCATTCTGCAGAAAGACACACAGCAGCTCTGGACTAGAAAGAGAGCCTAAGGAAAAAGATCTGATATGAACCCTGGCCACCATTTCTGCTATAACTAGGAATACATTTCTAAACTTGGCTCCTAACAGCTACAGTTCTAATATCTGTTGACCCAGAAGTGCCAGGAGTTCCAGTCTAGAGATCCCACGCTGGCACCATGCAAGCTAGCTGTTGGTATGAAGGTTGCAAAAAATATCCTTCTGGGAATCTGTTTGGGAGGGGTAAGGCATGTTCAGCTGCTGGATATGAACAGAAAGAAAAGGTTACTAAGTTTTACTTTTGTTAGAAAGTAAAATGTATCAGAATCTGATTTTTGGTGGGCAACAGGGTGAAAAGGAAGATGCAACTAAACCTTTCTAGTCTCCTTCTTGCTGCTGAAATAACTCAAAAAAAATATTTAGAGAAAGAAGAAACTGCAGTACTTTTAATCATCACCAGCAGGTCTTTAACCTCACAGGAAACAGAAAAGGAAAGACACATTGTAAAATATCGAGACAGACTAAAGGTCATTTTTCTTTCCCTTGGGATGAAACATTGCATCTTGCCTTAAGGACAAATATGCATCTACTATATACACACTGTCACACAGAACATCCACATCTCTTCACTGTCACTCGATAGTGGCACACTAAGTTTACATTGGAAAATAGAGATAGGCATGGCAGCGGTGAGCGAGTGAGCAACATGATAGAAAAAACCAAGACACTTCCCCACAGTGACAGAAGGATTGACCCAAGCCAGAAATATTTGGTGGCTGTGTAGTTAAAAACAGGTACATTACATCAAAAGGTAATTCTTGGGGAATCTGAGTTGGGAGGTAGGAATTTGGTCTGATAAAGCAGCCCAGAGCAGAATATACTTGCTAGAGCTCAGCAGCTCCTTCCCTTCATGGACTTGGGGCAGTTCACAAAACCTGTGGGACACACAACAGCAGCACACAGTAACCAGGCCAGCTGGGATGGTCACAGGAGGCTGAGGGGCAACTAAACATGTGCCACCCCTGCCACACCTTTTCGCCGAGGTAAAACACCTTGGCTGAAGGATGGCTGGACACCTGAACACATTCCTACACATACAGACAATTTCTTTAGGTTCTTGCAGTCAGTTGCTTCATTTTTCAGCCTCTAATCTAAGCCCAGGGGACACCAGTTGACAGTGTGGCTGCAGAGCTACCACTGTTGATAATTCACACGTTAGGGTGGGACCGTTTTTCTCTTTGAAAGCCTGAGGGCCAACAAGGGGTGGCAGCACTTAGAGTCAAGTGTTGGTTCCCTCAGGACTCTGGAGCAGGAGGGACTGCTTCACTGACCACCGTGCACAGGGCTGTTGGGGTCTGCTTGCCCTTCTGAGGCCACTGTGTCATTCAGGGAACCCCAAGGGCTCCTACTTTTCATAGCTAGGAGCATAGACAAGGGAGATTTTCATCTCCAACTCTTTGTGCCTCCAGAAGGAGGGTGGAGATGGGCCTTCCAGCAACACACCACTGCTGTTAATGAGAAAGCAGAGTGGGAGCTGCGGGCAGAAAGGAGGGGGTTGAATACACGGATGGTTCTTGCTGCAGCGCTTTAGGACCTGCTGCTTACTCTTACATGCTGGTAATATACTTAAGCAGCAGGAAGAGATAATACTCTGTAAAGCTTCTCTTAAATGTGACATTGTCAGCAAACTCACTCTTTGATAATAACATCAGTTGCACCAGGAGAGGTTTAGGTTGGATAGTAGGAAAAATTTCTTCACCGAAAGGGTTATCAAGCATTGGAAAAAACTGCCCAGGGAAGTAGTGGAGTCACTATCCCTGGAGGTATTTAAAAGACATGTAGATGTGGCAATTAAAGACATGGTTTAGTGGTGGACTTGGCAGTGCTGGGGTAATGGTTGGACCTGATGATCTTAATGGTCTTTTCCAACCTAAAGAATTCTATGATTCTATTTACCAACAAACAATAAGAAATGACAACATGGAACCACTAAATTAAATTAGCAAAACCAGTCAAGGGTGCTGTGCTGCCAGTTGTGGGGCCAACTTTCACAGTCTCCATGCCAAGTTCTGCACAGGGGTGCGAGGGTAAGTGGGCAGAAGCAGGTCACACCACCCTTACACATGGAGAAACGATGAAACACTGGGTTCCCAAGTCTGCATAAAAAATACCTGAAATCCTTGAGCCTTGCCTTAGCTTAACCACCCCAACACGGCTTCCAGGGACAAAAGTCACCTGCACACTCCAAGGGATGGAAACAACCTCTTGGAGAGTTGCTGTCAGGCTAACTCGAGCAGTTGAGCACAGGGACAGATGCCTTGTTGGGGTGTGAATAGCCCATACTGAGATGTTGCTCTCTTCAGCAGTGCACCCCCACTGTGCAGCTGCTGTCCTTTCCACAAAAGGCAGGCACCATCGGGGCAGCTGTGTCAGGGAGCTCAGAGACAGATGTTCAGGTGAGCCTTAATCTCTGGGGAGAACAGCAAAACCCATCCAACACCTCACTGTCACAGGGTGGAGAGGGCAGCTCCTTCCTCCTGTAGTTCCTCTCCTGCAGGGTTTACAGTTTAGCTACATTCCTCTTCTACTGACCGAGAGAGCTGAGCTGCTCGCTGAGGGCTTTGGGGGAAGCAGAGCCTGTGTATGGGTAGATGGAGGGAGAAGGGCTGCTGTTCCGGCAGGATTGAGGTGGTAGGATTGCTCAGCACATCCTGCCCCACTGCACCCTCCCTGGGAGCCACAGACTCAGGGCTATGGTGACAGTAGTGCAGCGGACAGCCAGTGCCTGTCGCTTTTGAAGGCTGGTGCCATTGTTCCAGAGGAGGCCTTTGCCAAGACTGGCACTGAAGCTGTTAACTTCCCTTAGGGGAAATCGAGCTGGCGATTTCACATCTTGAAGAGGCTGGGCTTTCAGCAGCAACACCGCTGAGGGTGGGGGACACAAATCCCTTTAGAGAGAGCCTGAATTGCAGCAGTGCTGAACAGCTTGAGCTGCAGAGGGGCCAGAGGAATCTCTCACTGCTCCACACCCTGTAAATCCTTTGCTAATTGCTTTATTGCCATTATTTGTGAAGATAAAGGAAAAGGATTAATTAACTAAGAAAGAAGAGCTCACATCTCCCTAGACTGGCTTCATTAATTGATACGGGAGGGAGAAAAATCAATTAACAAATTCCTTTACCTTCCTGATCAGTCTGGAAACAGAGCTGTGGTGCTTTTTGGGGGGTGGGATTGTGAATGATAAAAAACAGTCTGTTCCCCAGCCAGCTACAATACATTCATTCAGCACTTTGCAATTTACACCACTTAATGTGGTGGTGTAAAGACTGTGTTTTGCAGATATTTTGCAGTTCTCTGACAACAGGCAGAAACATAAAGATGTGAATGAGGTGAAGCTTATGGGCACCAAGTCTCTAATTTTGCTGCCTCACTCTTAGCAGAGATTATGATTATGGCAAGAAACATATAGCTCTAAGAATAATTATAACATGGACACTGATGTCCTCTGACATTGTAAATCATCACAGGATTTTCTGCAATGTATGAGGAGGAGCAAAAGAAGCAGAATGGACAAGAATACCACATATTGCATTTCTTCTTGAACCTTTATACAAATTCAGAGCTAGACCCAGACACAGGAATCTACCCAAGATTCCTTTCGTGTGGCATATTAGTTGAAGGAAATGAATGGTCCCCCAGGATAAGGCCTCAGAGGAAAGGAAGTATTTGATGAATGAGGTTAGAAAGGTCTCGGTCTAGCTGTGTCATGCCTCAGTAAGGGCTTCTCCAGACAAGAATGATAGTGGTTTCCACTGCGTACACAAACAAGGGAGGATATTCAGCATCTGAGTTGCAATGTATAAAAAACAAACAAACAAACATCAACAACCATCAAAAACCCAACTCCACCTATTTCTACAGTTTAAAGCAATTGGAGCAAACCAGATGTAATGTATTCAACTGTTTAAGCACCATAAATCATTACTTTGTGTTAAAAAACAAAGATAGGGGGAGAGTTGTAGTTGTCAACTGGGAATTACACAATATGAATCTGATGTCTTGGGCAGTGATTCTTAAGTTTTGCTGCCACTGTCTCCCAGGGACAAAATTAGTGAAGAAAGGAGAAAAAGAGAGCACAGGCAATGAAATAGAGAGGAAAAAACTGCAAGAGAGGGACAGAGCAAGCTAATAAATAAAACAAGAGCCTGAAGGGAAGAGCTGCTTTGTCAGAATATAAATATTTCCCTTCCCCTTTTATCTTTAATGCGGTGCGAGGAGCTTATTAAGGGGAAGTGCAGTTCTGTCCCTGGAGTCCATCCACATAACCATGTAGGGAGCTCAGTTCAACACAACCGGTGCAGCCACGCACACATAAACTCTTCTCTGCTGGAAACAAATGCAATGTACCAAGAAATAAAAGGGAAAAGCAGGAACCCACGGTGGTCATTACAACTCTTATCTTGCTGGCCCTGGTGCTGCTTTACATTAATGGGCACCAGTGCTGCCAGGGGTCCTGGCCGGGGAGCTCTGCTCTTCTTGGGTCTCAGTTGCAGCCTGGAAAGAACAAGCCCTGTCCTCCTGGTGCTGCAATTAAGGGAGAACCAATGTGGCAGTTCATAACAAAGCCAAATTTGGGGTTGGGCGAACAAAAAGAGGGAGTGTTTGAAAGCATGTGTAAAGAGGGAAATGCTGCACTATGAAGAGACCACAGCTGTGCACTAAGTGCTGAGGAAGAAGCTTTTCCTTTTAACCCTGGCTTGGCAGAGCTGTGCCCAGCGGCCAGGCTGGGCCTCGCCCTCCTGCAGTGCCACACTGGGTCCCATGTGCAGAGAGGGCAGTCAAGCATGAAGCAAAATTTTGTGTTAATGGCTTCTCTCTCCCGGAGATCTGGTTTCCAATAATGACTTGGTTCCCCTTCCCAGTGCTGGCAGCAGCAGCTCTTTGCCGGCCCTTCAAGATGTTCGACCATATGGCTGCACAAAGCTGCACCATCAGTCAAAGCCTCCAAGTCAGGAAGGGGACAGTTTCAAATTGCTGCCAGCGGATGCTTTCCCACTCTTTGCCTTGCCTGAGCTGTCACAGATACAGGTGTCAACCTGGCTTCTTTACTGCTTCATTCTTTTCATCTGCCCTTAAAAAAAAAAAAAAAGAAAGAAAAAAAGGGGGGGGGGAAGGAGAGAGCGAAAAAAAGAAGAGCTTTGCATTTCCTCTGCTCAGGCCTTAAATTGGAAAAATGAAGGGAATTCATTGTTGGTGCTTGCTGATCCCTCCACCCCTACTGTTGCACCACTGTGGCCCTTTGAGCATGACAAAATGAGCTCCCCAGGCTTGATTATGCAAGCCACTAATTCCTCCTCCAGTCAGGGGGGTGCTTGGGCTCAGTGGCTATATAATTTGGGTTTACCCAGCTTTTGGGTTTGCTTCTGTTTATAGAGGTAAACACTTGGCATTTTTACATTAAAAATGGACCTGATTTTTCTTTTAACTGTATGCTCATGAACAGGAAAAGACTGTCACACACAAACTCTTTTCAAATATTTTTCAGAAACATTTTGTGTTTTCCCCCATGATTCTTCCACATGAGCTCCTATCCCAATTGCCATTTTTTCATCATGTTTGAAAAAGAGATGACTTCAAATGCTGACTATAAATTTAATTTTCTTGGGAAGGTTTTCAAAAAGGAATTATTTTCAAAAGTTATTTTGATAAAATATGGTGAAAAATATGGACCTTCAAATCAATACTTTTAAAGATAGACAAGAGCAATAATGACTGTTTATACAACACCCATGCCAGTCCTTGGATTTTTTAGCTGGCCTTGTTAGGAAACAAGGCCTCGGACTCTAGGGAATTAGTCTAGCAAAATACCACTTTTGTTGACTCTCATCTGCCTGGCTTCAGTTGCAGCTTCCCTGAGGTGGATAAATGCCTCTGAAGAAGCTCAGAAGTGGCCTGTGTCTCCTCCCCACCCACAGTCCCAGTGGTGGGCACCCAGAATCTGAGACCATCATAATGGGAGAGTCAATCTAGCTTTAAAAAGCCCAAACAACAACAAAAACTATCTAGCTTTAAGATACATGCATTTGAAGCAAATCTAATTTTTAGATCTTTGATGTTTTAAGCACAGCTACCTTAGAAACACTTGGAAAACAGAACTTTCTCTGAAAAACTGTTGAGTAAATTTGGAGTCTGGTGAATAGCTATTATCAAGCTCCTCAGGTTGCTTCAGAGAGCCCAAACTCACCATATCTGCATAATATCTAGGGACCTACACCTATAGACTTTACTCACAAACAGCTGACCCTTGTGGTCAGGGAGAGTGTTGAGTCACAGACACAGAAGAAAATCAGATGGCTGCAGCAGCTCTCACCGCCCTGCCCTGCCCTGCCCTGCTGCTCTCCTGCAAGCAGCTGCCCCTCATACAGTGATCTCTGGGCCAAAAGTGATGTGGCTCCAGGAATCACCTCAGTGATCACCCAGCCCAAAGAAGGGAATTAAGCCAGTGCCAAATCTGAACTGCTGTAACACAGTGAACCACGCAACAGCAGCCCTAGAATGGCTCTGAGCTGAGTGCAGATGTAGTTGCCCTGGAGGAAGTGATCCCTGGCACAGGGCAGGAGGACATCTGGGGACAGTCACCACTTCATCTGTCCCACTTTCCACAAGCTGTTTCATGAGTCACCACCCTTCTCTACCACAGTGAGAACTTGCATGAATAAGAGCTTGCTGGGCAGAAAATGCCTTTACTGTTGTGTCTAGAAAAGCATCAAGGATTGCACTGCACTTGGATTATAACAATG
The DNA here is from genome assembly GCF_003984885.1 of Neopelma chrysocephalum. Lineage (NCBI taxonomy): Eukaryota > Metazoa > Chordata > Aves > Passeriformes > Pipridae > Neopelma > Neopelma chrysocephalum. The sequence goes on from NW_020897703.1 coordinate 7,396,644, forward strand.
ATAACAATGATGCATTTTAGAAGCCTACTGCCTCCCTAACCAGGAGCCACTGGCCTAACGCTGCCGCATTCGAATTCATGTTAAAACAGCTTAAAGCACTTTGTAAATGCCCACAGATCAACAACCTTAAAAAAAATGCTATCAATGTCCATACAGAGTTGCCAGGATTAGCACTGGAACCATCACCAACACACCATGTGGGGCAGCTTCTAGGATGCTACTGGAGGACTTGTTTGCTCTACCCATAAAATCATTGCTTTAATATTAGGTCTTGTTTTCCTACAGTATCACCATCAGCAACAGCCTTTATGAAATTAAAACTAGTAGGAGTTTGGCAAAGACACCAGCATTAACATTTCTGCTTCTGCAATCGCACTTTAATAGCTATCAGCAGCTGGAATTTCAGTTTTCACACCCCAGGCAAAACCCTGCACCTACAGCAGCCCGGGGCCGGGAGGCAGGGTCAAACAGAGGGATGCCATCAGCTGCGTTCCCAGCATCACTTCCTACCCCTCAGGTCTTGCCGCGGCGCTCGCTCCCCGCCCCACCGGCGGGACCTGCTCCCGCCCGGCCCGCACAACTCCCCCGAAGGAGGTCGGAAGCAGCACCGCGGGGCAGGCGCTCACCGCGGCCTCGCCGGATCACTCACATCAGAAAAAAACCAGCAACCTGCCAACCTTTATGATTTCCTTCAAAATAATTTCTTTATTATTATTCTAGGAGTAACTTCTGCTTCAGAAGAAACCCTCAAATTTGTTTGTAGATGCACTCGAGTACCACAAGCTTAGGACACTTCAGAGTGCTACAATATTTATGTTTTCAGAGATATTTTGTATCTTTGAAATTTTAAAACACTGTTGCTTTCTAAAATGGCTAGTGAAGTCTCCATGACATGGTAGTATGGATTTCTGCCCATTGAAAAATGCAACATAAATATGAGTGAGTCCATCGTTAAAATCACAGCTTTACTGTACATATGTAGCAGCTGACCAAAGTACGGCTTTTTGGCTCACTATCAGGTCAATAAGTTATAATCATCAAAATAAAATCAGCTCACTCCAACAACAGGGTTCAACAAAAGCCCGACAGCAAACTGCATCCCATTGTACTCCTGTAAGCAAAGCAAATGAGAAATAGAGTTACAATTTGAGCTTGGGTGCTGTACGGCTCCCCTTGAGGTGCTGAGAGTTTCCAGTTATCTCTAAACTCAAAGGGATGATCTGTGGGAGCAATGAGAGCAGGACCTGTTATTTTTAGAACTCAGGAGTGAAACAATCTACCACATCAAGCACATAAGAATTTATCAGCAAATTAGGATTTGAGAGCTCTGAGTACCTTCCCCAGACTGAGTCTGCGGATTACAAAAGATCATAATGTGTCTTAAGACACGAACATTTCCTTACAATTTTTAATCATTTAAAACCAAACAAACCAAGAAAAAAAACCCAAAACCGACCCAACAAAAACACCCTCTCCCCCAAAACCCCCAAAACCAAAACAACCACCAAAATCCACTAAAGATTGAGGAAAAAACCCTATACAAATATACACACAGTCACATAAAGTAGCTGAATCTCCATTGTTCTGAGGTCTAGCAAAGAAAATGTAACTATGGTACAGCCAACATAGGGGCTGCAAACACCGTGTGGACTGAGACTAAATTCAGAGTGGAATTGCAGACCAACCTTTCTCTGAATTTCCCATCTTTGGTAGGTGCAAACCAGACATAAGATATGTTATTTCTTTTTAGCCTGTATGAGAAAATGTTACATGCAGTGGAAATCTATTTCAGACAGCAGTGTTTCTTTAGCAGAATGGGATTTCTCTGATGCTTTGCTTTGCTCCATCTGCTTCTAATTATTGCTCAATTCAAACAGCTATTTCTGCATTGACTTGCAGGAATCTCAAAAGGCACCTTCTACGTAGGCAAGAAGCATAGCCCATAAATAATTTCAAAAAGTATTAAAGAGGGGAAGCTTCATAGCTTTTCATTCCAATCTGACTGTGTGGTATTTAAATAAACCTCTGTGGCTTTCCAGTAACATAGTAGGAACTCCCAGGTGGCGGGGCTGGGGGAAGAGAGGGAGGAGAGCACTAAACATACTAATGAACATGTAATTAAGAAAATGGGCCCTCATTCCCTGCAGAGACTCCATGAGGAGGGAGCTTATTTGAAGTGCTGCTTTCAGGTTCCCCTCCCTCCAAGGAAGGAAATCAGCTGAATATCTCCAGCACCATTCAGAGTGCCATTGGTCCCAGCTCCGAGGGAGTGCAGTCGATGCAGATTGACATCAAGACAGAAATCAGAGTTTAGAAACGAACTGATTAAAAAAAGGTAAAGGAGAGCATGTGATGCTGGTCCACAAACCTCAGGATGAGAGCTGTCCGTAGGCATTGGTCTCAGCCCTCTGCCCCTCTCCCTTAGCAGCACTGCTACTTAGAAATGCAGGTTGGGTCACCACTGCCCGGGAGCTCTTGTGGAAAGGGAATTTCTCCATACAGCAGCATCACCCATCTCCAGGGCTTGCAGGGATACAGCAAGCAGTAACCCCACACAGCAAACCTTCATGTGACCTCAGAGCAGGGAATCACCTCAGCAAGGTGTGACTGGGACCAAAGGAAGAAACAACTCTGTTCAAGGGTTTAACTAGAACTGTGGAGCACAAGGGTTAATTTATGCAAGCCTGTCAAGAAGAGGGAAAAGAAGAGTAATTAAAATGTTTGTTTCTCTTTCCAATCCAATTTTGAAAGCGGAGTTGGTTAAGGAAATTTTACGCTAAACATGGGATGGTAGCAGTGATTGGTAATTTAAGCATCCACAGGAGGAGGAGACAGGATTTTGTAAACAGAGGCTTAGGAATTCCTCAGCCTCTTTAGACATCTGGCAGATTTTGTATTGAATAACAGCTCTTCTTCCCTTGTTTTCTAAGCTTTGGAAACAACATATTCCTGGAGGCTGCACTCATCTTTAGTGAGACTTAATCAAGCAAAGATAAACCGTTTGTTTGAACATCAGGCAGTGGCTTCCTGCCAATATGATTGTTAGATGGCAGAACCACGTCCCAAGAGAGATGGCAATAGTCCCATTATTCAAGGCATTTAAAATTAGACCAATTATACCAGTAGCATATGTAATAGCAGGGGCTAAGCAATATAATGGGTCTTCCCCATCTCTTATTTTGGGCAAAGTCTAGTTGTTCTTCCTACGTAAACAGAGTTTGGGGCTTTGATGAGCATCCTGCTCTTCTGTTTCCACTGAAACAAGTGAAAACTTCCCATCAACTCAAACAGGAAAAGTGCAAGCCTTCAGTCTGTGCACTAAAGAAGATTTAAGATGCAGTCTCAAATAGATGAGTCTATAGAAAGACAAAAGTAAAATAAGGTTGGGGATAAATTACAAAAGACATATCACAGTGCATTTGACCATTGCAGCATTCCCTCACAATCAAACAGCAGTGATCAGAGCAACCAGTCACTATGTCCACACCAACCCTGGGGCTGGAAGCAAGACATAATTCAGTGTTCATAAGTATCGTGGCACTGCCTGCAGTGACCGGGAAATTTATGCACAAACTTCAGAAACTTGTCTATATGATAGCTGTATGGAATTGGCTGGCACAAGGAAGGAGAACCAGTTTTCTCTAGCTTTTCTGCAGACAGCTGGGCTTTGTAACTGTGCTACTGCTTCAGGAAGTACTTAGAGATCAGGTGCCGGCACTTGTCTTTGGCCTTGAAAACTAAAGGGGGGTTTACAGAAGAGGGAATAACACAGAAGGAACAAAATCACTGGGTTTTGGAAGAAAAGGGATATCTGACAGACAGTCCAAAGTAGGTCAAGGATCCATGGTGTGACAGAGAGGTCTGAGGAATATAATTCTGAGAAGGGGAGCTTCAACCACAAAGACACTAGCCAGCTTCCTAAAAAACACTGCATTGTTATGACAACAGGGTAGGGAAGGGTATATTTATTTTTGTGTGGATCTGTAATAATTTTAGAGTTATAAAGCAAGGAGTGACTCTGCCTGAGACTTTTGCAGATCTGTGACTCATTTTCACAGACACTGAGAGAAGTTCAGGATAAGCTGGAGCACCCATGAGACTGGGACTCCTGAAGCATCCAAGAGAAGGTGGCTGGCCCAGGGAGCCTGAGGCAGGTCTGTCTCAAGCAGTTGTTCTCCTGATGCTGCCCAGGCTGATATATCGCACATCCCAGTGTATATAGAATTGGCCAAAATCAGCTACAACAGCCTGGGAAGTGTGTCCACCCACCATACCAGGTCAGAAGCACCTTTTAAGATTTAAAGAATCAGATAGTAAGTTTGCACATGCCTGTGCTAAATCCAGATTCTCAGAGTAGGATGTTACTCCCTGACAGAAAGAGGACAGCAGACACAAGAGTCATCTCTTCCCACTGTTTCTGGAATCTTCCCTTTTTCATTTTGCAATATACTGCACCCAGACAGAATGATGACAGGACCTGGCTGATAATACTGCTACCAGCAGAGAATTTGTCTTGTTAAAAAAGCACCTAGCCTAAGGAATGGAAATAAGGAGGGATTCTCTGCATGTAACACCAAAAGGCCTCTGCAACCCTAAAACTGTGAGAAAGCAGATTAAATCTGCTTTAAAGAAACAGGGGAATTCAAAGTGTCATGCAAGGGTTAAAATGTAACTGATGTCCTCACTTAATCGCTGAGTGGGGATGAGCAGATCAACTTCAGGTTTTGTTTTCTTACTCATGGATCTGCAAGATAAAGGCAATAATCGGCCTGATAGCTCATCCTTGTGAATGTTTCCTGAGGTTTTCCCCAATTTGATCATAAATGTGGAGGGCAGAGCTGCTTCCCTGTATCCTTTGAGATACTACTTCATAAACTAATAATTATCTTACAAATCCAAGATGCAACCAGCTTTTACCTTTCTCACTGTGGGAAACCACATCCCCTCCAGCAGTATCCCCTTCCTTTTGTCACCCGTGCCCTCCCCATATGCTCTTTTCAATCAGTTTCTCATATCTTCAATCTAATTTCAAACTGTTCCGTGGGGGAGGGCAGGAACTTGCCTTCCCCACTCCCCGCCTGTGAAATACCAGGCTCTCCTGCCTCTTTACAGGAAGACTAGATGTCTTTGGTGAGCTCAAACAAGATGCAATTGAGTGTAATCTATCAGACTGATAGAAATGCAAGCAGATATAATAATGTGAACTTATTTCTAATTATGCAAATCATTATGTAAAACAGGCAAATGCATAATTTCCCCCCAGGCTCCTGGCATTTCTCCACTAAGCTTTAGGGAGTGCAAATTTTGACGTTCTTAGCTCAATAGCCTGTCTGATCATGTAAGACTGGATGTAAGTAAGCTTCAAAATGTCGAGGTTAAAAGTGTCATAGAAGTTGTTTACTATAATGAACTGGGACGAATCTCACAATTCAGGGGATCCCATCGGGACTTTGGCAGAGGTGGTTAGCAGGACAGCCAGTGAGGTGAGGGCCAGCAAGTGTCTGCAGGTGGAAGGAGAAGGGGGAAGCAATGGCCTTTGTTCTTCTGAGGGTAAGGAGGGCTGGAAGCCTTGCAACAGGTAGTCTGAAAATGTTCTCCCTCAGGCACTCCAAATAAGTGGTGGGGTGGGGAGGGGGTGTTTTATTTTGATTTCCCTCCCCCTATGGGAAGAGTTTTCTATCAGATGGGATAGGAAACAAGGAAAATTATATTGGCACCATTTAAAGAGGTTTTAAAACTGCAGAAAAAGACATCACGTAGGGATGCCACTCCTCACTTTGACTTGGAAGTTGAACTGGATTTATTTTTAAATGAGTAAAAAGACAGATAATTGTTTGTTCCTAACAATTCCTCCCTATGCACAGTAGTCTACTTAGACACCTCCAGAGTTGGTATCAACACCTGAGACTGTAAATTTATTCTGGAATCTTGGACTTGCCAAGGCTTTGCCTGTGAAGGTTCATTGCTGGTAGGCCATGTGGCATACTCAGAACCCCAGCACTAAGGAGATTTTCAGAGAAATCCTTCTGAACTGCGATGTGGCAGAAGAGAACTTCTCAGATGCTGCGAAGTCTTGTGCAGCACGTTTTTTCTGGGTGACTGACAACCTGGCTAAGGGTGGCTGCTGTACTTATGCACTGATGAGAATCCCTCCTGTTGTGAGGAAATTTAAGTAATTTTGCAGGCTGCTGTTTGAAATGTGGCTGATGCTGCTTACAGAGGTTCTGGATGCTTTGGAGTAACCTTGCATTCCAGAATCTTGGAATTTTGATGCTGCTTTCTTTTCCTTTTTCTTTTTTTTTTTCTTTCTTTCTTTAATGTCCCCTGAAAGCTGTCAGAATGTCTTAGACTGACCTAAAAGCCTGGCATTTTCTTACACCACAGCATGCCATTTTGAGACTGCCATTGCCTCTCTCAGTGATTGTTTCCCATCTCCCAGTGGGTCTAAATTAAAAAAAAAAAATCTTGGAATTTGGTAACATGCCCAAGGGACTTTCTTATTCCATCTTAGTAAATCCTGTTGCACATTCCTGCCATCTGGGATGGCCTAGCAGCATCATTCCATGTGATAAGTTTATTCTCTTCTTATCTCCCTAAGAAATAATCTAGGATATAATCCTTCTTCCTTTCTGCCTATCCTTCCATTTTTTTTCCCTTTGGCTTCACTCTGATTCTACATTATGTCCATAAGTGTAAAGGAGTCACCCAGCTTTTATAGCCTGTATCAGAGATCCCAGTCGTTTTTTTGTTCATGCCACGGTTTGGATGAATGACAAAAAATGGGACCAGTAGAAAACGGGCAGCCACTGATGCCATCTGCCTTGTCTTGTACACAAATACCCAGTTAAAGTCTTGCCACTTGATTTGACATTCCTTACCCTGAATAGTTTCTGTCACTGATTCCCTGTTGCTGGAAGACAGTTTCTTGCAATACAATTTTACTAGCTCTGAACTAGTTTTTCTTTACATACAGAAGTCAGAACGAGCAATGCATGAGGCAGAAATTTTGTGGTTGCTTTACTTTGTCTGCATTGTCATTGCCTGCCAGTGAAACATCTCCTTTCATCCAATGTTTTTCATAGTGAATGTCAAAAAATGCTTTGCAGATGAAGTCAGCTACATAAGCCAAAGCAAAAAATAGAGGCTTTAAGTTGATTATTACAGATAGGTGACTCAACAGCTCATGGAGCATTACAGAAAGACAGGGGAAAAAAACCCCAATAACCAAAACCCACCCCAAAAAAACCAACTAACTAACCAACCAAGAACAACAAAAAGAAACTGGAAAGAATAACATTTTTGAAAGTTACTAGCAGCCAAAAAACAAACAATAGGGTAGACAAGTTCATGTAAGTTTGTACCATGGGTGGTTATTTAGGTGAAGAGTATCACAAAAACCTGCTTAGTCACTAGGGGTGTAGAAAAGTAAGGAATTTCAGATAACAAGCCTTAACAAATTGAAAAACTGAAGTTCCTCTAAGGCACTCTCAAACAGCTATAACTGAGAACGAAGAAAATACTTATTTCTTTTCCAGAAACAACCTTTGCAGTCATAACTAGCTAGCCTTTCCCATATTTTTTTTATATGCACAGTATTATATTTAAAGAATGTCCTCTTAAAGAGGAGTAAATTTATTTTAGTAAGCATGTTTCTAACTGTCAACTTCTTTTAATAAATGTAGCAAAAGCTGCAGCTCCGTGGTCTTAGTGGTATGAGGACACATTGTTTATGAGCAGGAGAGGATATGGGAAACATTTGCCCAACAATTCCTGTTGGAGTTCCCTGAGCCAAACCCTGCTGTCTTGAACTGCCCTAGAGGAAGGTACAGATTGGTGTATTTGCTTAGCTCCTAATAGGAGCACAGTCCTGAGCAAAGGAGCAAAAGTAAGAAATTGAGTAATACAGTTCAGGGGGACCTCTATCCTCAAGGGAGGGATGGGGTAAGTTGAATAACACTTGGCTGGAGTCTATCTTTGAGCACAGGCTCCCACAGGCCAGTGTGAAGGAAAAGCAGGCCTTGTTGCAGAGCTTTTGTCAGGCACCCCCATTTCGTGCTGCCAGAGACATGCTCTGCCTGCACGTTGGCTGGATGGTCCCTGCTCGTCATGCTGCTGCGGTGCACCTCAAAACACAGCTGTGCTGCAAACCCCACATTTCTGTCCTCAGCCAATGTATGGTGGCCTAGCTCTGGATCTGCTCAGCTCTAGATCTGCTCAGCATCACCTGGCAGGGCAGTAACAGTCCTCTCCTGACCTATGCCATTTTCTCTCTTGTGGGCAGGCTGGGTGCTTTCACAGAGGAACTCCTGGTTTTATACAGCTTTTTCGAGTCTCTTAAGGAGTTGCAGCAGTGCAGATGGGGATTTAAAATTTCTCCTCTCTGCTTAGGTAACACTGGACGTTTCAAAAAAAGCTGCCTTCCCCCAGCTAGGGCTTAGATCTGCATGAATAAAGCGTTTATTCTGCCAGCAAAAAGCAACGGTCATGCTGCGATAACAAATCAAACCCCCCCACGCTGGGGGAGGCGATGGCGCACAAACACGAACATCCCAACAACGCAATAAGCTCATTCTCCAAATGTACCCGGACGCTGTGGTTTTTAGTTCCCTTTTTTTCTTTTTCTTCTTTTTTAATAACTCTGGGCACAGGCAGCTGTTCGCATTTTCAAAGCCTGCTCAGAAAGCAGCCAGTTAATTTTAGTTTCATCGGGCCACCCTGAGCGAGCTGCCTGGGCCCCCCCCCTCCGCCTTCCCGGCTGTGCCCTGCAGCGCGGGGGGGTGGGGGCCGCAGGCGGCTCCTCCCGGCCCGGCCCGGCGGGGATGGGAAAAAGTTGTTCCCAACTTTTTTTCCCCCTGGCGCGCGCTCCTCCCCCTCCCCTCCCCCCGCCTGGCCCCGCCCCCTGCGCGGCGATTGGCGGGCGGGCGGGCGCGGCCCCGCCCCCGGCGCGGTTTGTGAATGGGGCCGGCGGGGGGGGCGGGGCCGCCGCGCCGGGGCCTTTTTGTGAGCCGGGAGCCGCGGAGCGGGAGCGGAGCGAGGCGGGAGGCGCACGGCTCTGCCCTGGACGCACAGCCCACAGCGGCGTCCGTCGGGAGCGGAGCCCAGCCGAGCCGCGGGGAGGATCGCGCAGTAATTGGATTTTAAAAGTTATTTAAGCCCCAGAGTAAAATACACGGCTCAGCCGGGCGCGGTAATAATCCGTTTAGCCGTAACCTAAATCCCCGGCGCCGGGGCCGCGCAGCCGGGTAGGGAGCAGCGCCTCCGCCTCTCCGCCGCCGCGGGACCCTGTGGGGAGCTGGCCGGAGTCGCCGCCGGCCTCCGCGTGTGTCTCCTGCCTCGCCGCCGCCTTCTCCGAGGAGAGCAGCTCCGGAAACTTTCGCCGACGGAAGCGCCGCCGCGCCGGAGCCGAGGAAGAAAGTCGCGGAGGTTCGGCGCGGAGCCGCGTTCCTCCTGCCGCCGCGCCCCTGCCCCACCAGAGGGGCCCCGCCGCCGCCCTCCGGGCGCTGATGCCCCTGGGGCGTCGTGCCGGCGGGCTCTAAAGGACTCCCCGAGGCTCCCCGCGCCCCCGGCCGCCCCGGCAATGCGGGCTGGAGGAGGATGCGGCGGAGCGGCTGCCGCCAGCCGCCCCTGGCTGGGGCTGGCCGCCCTCCTGGCCGCCCTGCTCGGGACCCCCGCGGACGCGGCATCGCAGCAGTACCACGGCGAGAAGGGCATCTCTGTGCCGGACCACGGTTTCTGCCAGCCCATCTCCATCCCGCTCTGCACGGATATCGCCTACAACCAGACCATCCTGCCCAACCTGCTGGGCCACACCAACCAGGAGGACGCGGGGCTGGAAGTGCACCAGTTCTACCCGCTGGTCAAGGTGCAGTGCTCGCCCGAGCTCAAGTTCTTCCTCTGCTCCATGTACGCGCCGGTGTGCACCGTGCTGGAGCAGGCCATCCCGCCCTGCCGCTCCCTCTGCGAGCGGGCCCGCCAGGGCTGCGAGGCGCTCATGAACAAGTTCGGCTTCCAGTGGCCAGAGCGGCTCCGCTGCGAGAACTTCCCCGTCCACGGTGCGGGTGAGATCTGCGTGGGGCAGAACACGTCAGATGCCCCACCAGGGCCTGGAGGTGCGGCGGGCCGGGGGGCCACTGCCCACCCCACGGCTGGCTACCTCCCTGACTTTCTCACCCCACCACAGCCGCCCTCTGGCTTCTCCTTCTCCTGCCCGCGGCAGCTCAAAGTGCCCTCTTACTTGGGCTACCGGTTCCTGGGGGAGCGGGACTGCGGGGCCCCCTGTGAGCCAGCCCGGCCCAACGGGCTCATGTACTTCAAGGAGGCGGAGGTGCGATTTGCCCGGCTGTGGGTGGGTGTGTGGTCCGTGCTCTGCTGCGCCTCCACCCTCTTCACCGTGCTCACCTACCTGGTAGACATGCGCCGTTTCAGCTACCCGGAGCGGCCCATCATCTTCCTCTCGGGCTGCTACTTCATGGTGGCAGTGGCCTACGCCGCAGGCTTCCTGCTGGAGGAGCGGGTGGTGTGTCTGGAGCGCTTCTCTGAGGATGGCTACCGCACTGTGGCCCAAGGCACCAAGAAAGAAGGCTGCACCATCCTCTTCATGATCCTCTACTTCTTCGGCATGGCCAGTTCCATCTGGTGGGTCATTCTGTCCCTCACCTGGTTCCTGGCTGCAGGCATGAAGTGGGGCCACGAGGCCATAGAGGCCAACTCCCAGTATTTCCACCTGGCTGCCTGGGCTGTGCCCGCTGTCAAAACCATCACCATCTTGGCCATGGGGCAGGTGGATGGGGATGTACTCAGTGGGGTGTGTTACGTAGGTATCTACAGTGTGGACTCACTGAGGGGCTTTGTGCTGGCGCCCTTGTTTGTGTATCTCTTCATTGGCACTTCCTTCCTGCTGGCTGGCTTTGTGTCCTTGTTTCGCATCCGCACCATCATGAAGCATGATGGCACCAAGACGGAGAAGCTGGAGAAGCTGATGGTGCGCATTGGTGTCTTCAGTGTCCTCTACACGGTGCCTGCCACCATTGTCCTGGCATGTTACTTCTATGAGCAGGCCTTCCGTGGCACCTGGGAGAAGACGTGGCTCCTCCAGACCTGCAAAACATATGCCGTGCCCTGTCCCAGCCACTTTGCTCCTATGAGCCCAGACTTCACTGTCTTCATGATCAAGTACCTCATGACCATGATTGTTGGGATCACGACTGGCTTCTGGATCTGGTCTGGCAAAACCCTTCAGTCCTGGCGACGCTTCTACCACAGACTCAGCACCGGCAGCAAAGGCGAGACAGCAGTATGAGACTCCCCTGGCCCCTCTGGCACACACACACTCACGCATGCACACATGCAGAGGAGACAGATACTCGGCAGAAGGGCAGGGCAATGGCTCCCTGAAGAGGGAGGAAGGGAGGCTTTTCCAAACTTTTTCTTCCTCACAGAAGGTTTGAAAAAAAAAAAAAAATTATCGCATAAAGGATCAATCAAACTGTGTTCAGTGGTGCTTAGGCCCAGCTAAGGGGAAGAGGGCTGAAAAAGAGGCCACTGGTGGGATAGGAGAGTCCTTCACCCCAGGAGTCCCTCTACTTCTCTCTACCCCTTGCTACCCCTGTCCAGGAAAAAAACCTCCAACCCAACTAAAATCATCCTGCCTTGCTTTGGACGAGAGGGAGGGGAAGCCAGATCTGTTGAGCTACCGCTGCCGGGAAGTAGCCCAATAATCCCTGAATTGCCGGGGCCGAACAGCAGCGCGGGCAGGGTAACTCCTGAGCCTGACTCGCTGCCTGCTCCTTCCAGCTCGGCGGAGCCATCACGTGAGTACTGCACAGCCGGCTACAGCCCGATCGTGTGCTGGGGAGATGCCTCTGTTCTGTGAGCTCACAAGTTCCTTTTTACCTCAGTGATACCTGTTGTAATTGTTTTAAAGTAAAAACTTGGCCCTCAATCTGTTGTTCTTGCTGCTGTGGGGAAGGAGGGGGTTGCTATTCCACACCCTGAAAAGAAATGACTTGTTGCTTTTCAGCAGAAGGCTTTTCCCCCTTGCCTTTGTTCTAGGAGACAAAGGGGGAAACAAAAGTGTTTTCTATGTAGAAAGGCATAAGCATGGGATCGGTTTTTACGGGCAAACTGACAAAAAGGTTCACCCTGGGATGTGGAGCTCGCAGAAATAAACATTCCTTTTATGAAAAAAAGGAGGAGGCAGGATGTTTTCCTACCGTTCAATATGGGTCGCTTTTCTAAGCTGAAGGAAACGCAAGATTTAGAGGGCAAGAAGAGCTTAACCGAGAGCACCTGCCAAAACAAGAGCCATTAAAATATGTAATGTAAAGATGGGATTTTTTTCCTTCCTTCCCATAAACCTGCTTTCTCTCCTGCTTTGCAGTGAGGTCACTGCAGACAAAGTCAATACACAGCCGGATTCTGGGGACAGGAGGAATCCTTTTGGCTCACGATGGACCCTTTGCCTGCTCCTCAGGTTCCCTGAGCTGCATGGCAATGACTCGTGGTGCAGGAGGGGGCTGGGGTTGGGGTTTAAAAGCAAGCAGTTACTGCAAGTGAGGACCCTTCTCGTTTCGGCTAAAATGCAGCTGGTTAAGTTTCCAGTGATCACGCCTTGGAAGGAAGAACTTTCAAAAATTATTCAACAAGTACATTGTTTTCTTTTTGAAATGTGACAGATTTTTCTATTCTGAAAATTTTTAAGTTTTGTTCATATTTTATTTTTTACATACTACTTTACCTTTATATTCACTGAAGGGTTGTTTTTATCAGTATATATGTGTGTGTGTATATTCTTGTCTAAGGACAAAATAGGAAATTCTGGATTTTTAGCAAGTCTCCAACCTATAGCTGCTCTTCACGTTTTTTGGGGAAAAGTGTCTGGAACGAAACTTAAAAAAGAAAAAAACTGTTCAGGGTGAGGGGGAACAGACTGCTGCTGTCTGAGGGCGTACCAGCAGTCTGGGCATCAGGAATGGGCTCATCAGCCAAATCCTTCAGTAGATCTGATTTCAGACTTGCAGGGCTTGGGGTTTTGTCTCTTATAACGTGCACGTGGAAGAAGAAAAAAAAAGTGTGTAAGACAAGTGCAGTATGTATATTTTGTAAATCTCATTTTTGTAAGAAAATATGTATTTATGTTTTTACTTGATTTTTTGAAGGTCTGTATGAGGCCCTGCTTCACCCCATGTACAGATCACTAAATAAATAATTTTTAATACAAGGGCTCTAATGAAGTTCTTTCAGTGTTCACTTGGCGGGTTTTAGAATGGGGGGAAGCTCTGTGAGTGGTGTTTTCACCCCCACTTTGTTACTGGAGATGCAAGAGACTTTTTGGTGAATGTGTTGACCAGAAACTCAGCTGTGACTTGAAACTGGCCGTTCTGATTACCAGCCCCTCACAATAGGAGAGCACATTTTGAGATAGCTGGTTTCAAATGTCTGCCCTCACTTGAGGTACTTGCATCTTAGCCAAGTTTTCTTCCAGACTCTGCCTCTTGCTGAGGGCAAGCTGATAAACCAGTTCCTTATCTAGAAATTAAGGATAATGCTCTCTTCCCATTCCAAAGGAACTTCGAGATTGAGAACTGGAGGGTGCTACAAGTGCTGTAAATTTAATCCTCACTTTGACTGGAGGAGTGTCCTAGGGAATCACTAAAGACTAGGTCCTTTTCAGTGGCTTTCAAAGAGCAGTGTCTTGAACTGGTTTTTTTGTTTTTTTTTTTCCCTACAGCACCTTCCCTAGCTGCAGTTTTGTTCAGGTGAATTTTACTTTAATCTTAATAGCTAGCCTGAAGCCTACATTCTTTCTTATCACAGTCATCTGAAAGCTGATAGCTTCAATGGAATGGTCTATTTTACTAAATTTTTTAAACTGAAGTGAATGTTTAGATCTCAAGCTGTGTTGCTAGAATCATGGAAAGTGCCCCAACAAATAGAAAAGTACACCTGTGAAATGATGATTTTTCATTTCACACAATGATTTCAGCCTCCTCATCTGGTTCATCACCCTTCCTGTAACTTAAACTATGCCTATACTAAAATTTAAGTTACAGAAGAGAGATCTACAATGCCCTAGCTAGATGCCATCAGAGTAGCTGTGATAGCACAGCAATATGGTTTCATTTACTAAGCATAGTATGTAAGAGGTGCACTTTGAGGGCACTATTTTATTTAGACACCGTGCCCTCAAACTTAACCTTTTACATTTACAGAGTACGAACTACTGATTTAAAAGTTCTTTTAAGAGCTAGCCCCATTCATGCTACCTCTCTGGAAAAGCCACTCTTTTATTTGAAAACACCTCTTGCTTCTCCCCAGAATCACCCACTTGTCAAGTTTCCTTTTTGAAAAAACCTTTGCATTCCTGCCAGTCAGGCTGCTTCAAACTGCTCCATGACCTGAGCTTGCTGATCATTGCTGAGGGGGATTTCATTCCACTCACTTAGGAAACCTGAACCTTTCTATAAACATTTCCTCCCATTAATCCATCAGTGCCGGCCAGAGCGATGGAACGGCTGGAACAGCTTGCGCTCTGAAGGACTGGGAGTCAGCGGGAGCAGTGGAGTGACTGACACCCCTGTGCTGTGCAGCCACAGCTGCGGCGCTAAACATGCAAGTAATCCTTAGGACAGCCCGGGCAGCTCAACCCAGCCCCCTGCTCTCCACTCACCACCCATCCCTGCTCGCTGGGTGAGAAACTGCAGCTACATGTGAGCGATACTTCTTTGTCCATACGTGGAAAACCTCATAGAGACTTTTTTTAGTTCTAGAGGCATTCATATCTGAAAGCAAAATGTCTCTGTTTCCACCAGAAATGGCTAAGGCTGAGGGCTTTTATTTCAGTATTTCCTATTAGGTGCTTCTGGTTTTAAAGTCACTTTTGCAAAACTATCCAAATCCTGTGATTTACGATGATTTTTAAAATTTGAAATTGTAGGTGAAATCTGATGCCGGTGTAAAGTAGAAGCAACTGCTATTCACTTTTAAGCAGATGTGACTCACATTGAGACTGAATTTGCTCACAGTGGAAACAATTTGGAGAATTTCAAGTAGTGATAGTGTCTAGCCTTCTAGAATAAAAATCTCTATCACCCCTCTGATAACAAAGCAGTGGTTACTTTTATAATAGAGCACAAATCAAAAAATCTCTTAGTGAAGCTGCCTGGAGAAAAGGAGGAAAAATAAGCCTTTACTAACCTTTGATAATCACTGCAAAACATTTTTTCTTCAACTAAAATTTAAGTGCATTTTCAGTTACATATTTTTAAGATTAAGAAAGGTTTCCTACTCTTTACCTTTGACTGTTGTCTATGCAGCATTTTTGGTTCACAAGACCTTAGCAAGCAGTAGTTATGATTGATCAATATCCCTGTAAGTTTACACCATATACTACATTTTTATGAAAACTATATAAACACTCGTTCTTAAGTTTCAGAGACATTTGCATAACTTCCTAAAATGAAGTATTATTGTTTCAGGTAAGTTAAACAGGAGGTTTGAACAGTGCTAGAGTTCACAAATGGCAGCAGCAACTGAATGTTTGTTTCCAGAAAAAAAGTGCTTTTATAATAAGTCAGTGTTTGTTTGGGTTTATTTTTGGTGGAATACCCACACCAGAGATTGAATGTTTTTGTCTTAGTATTTTACCCACAACCAATAGCTTTGCATGCAAGTAAAAACCACACATCTCTGTGTTCACCAACTGGCAACAGTAAACATTACTTATAATTTTACATTGGCTTAGAAACAAAATTACTAGTTTGTATCTTAAATAGTCTTTTTTTTCCTCCATCTCATTCTTATTTCCTTCCAGACCTTACAGGTACTTCATATACACCCTGCTCTTCATACTTGCCTTGTACTCATTTTGTTTTTTAAAATCCTGAATCCAGCTGAAAGAAATTTGTTCTGTTGCTTCAAGAGGAAAAGATGACTCTGAATCTTCAGCACTACAACTGTTCATCGAGATAGACTATTGCCAAGCCTGCTCTATATAAACCAGGATAATTGTTTCATGCCCATATGAGTGTGTGGTTTTGGCAGCTACAACACTGCACAGGATAATATAGGATTGGGGGAATAAATACAGTCATGGCATGTTCCCAAATGCCCCACTTAGAACTGACACATTTTGACTAAAATGATGCTCAGACTGTGAAACTAAAACATGTACATCAGAGTTTCACGCTGCTCAGACAACTAGTTGGTGCTGCAGTCAGGGGGGATGGAGAGGGTTTTGACGCTGTTTAAGGTTCAAGGCTGTCTGGTGTGGGTGGATGGGCATTGCTTGTCTTAAAACCAGATCAGGGGAAGTAAGGCACTGACAGCATTTTCTCCTAATTCAGGTAAAGACTGGGCCCAAACACAATGTCACCACAGCTGCAGCCAAATGGGATTTGACTGAATGGTGCCCAGTGAGAACAAACAGGCCCAAACAGGGTCATGAGCACATACTCACTTTCTCCTCTCTGTACAGCCAGTCTAACCAGGAAACTACAGGACTGGGATAAATGAGAATACGGATAAAAAGCAGGAATAAGCAGGGCCTAGAGGACCTTTTTAAATAACAATTGTAAATTGGGGGAGATCGCTAATCCATATTAGTCAAGAAATCCTGCTAGCAACAACTTGTTCATTTTGGCTGCTCCAGCTGCATCACAATTTGGGTTGGTAATAGGCAACCCTTCACTTAAGCATGTTGCTCTTACAAATACAGATGGAAAATCAGTGTCTGCTGCCTAGAGGAGAAGTCTATATGAGTAGGCTTTGGCTGCACAAGTCTTGGAAATTAACCTCATTGTGTGGCCAGCAGGGTAGCCATAACCTTACTATTAACACTAGGATCCCAAAGACCAGGATGATAACTAGAAAAAAAAAATGAAGAGGCCCAGTTCTCTCCTACCTCCAGCTTTACTGGAATTATTGGCAATTCTAGCACTGTTCTCAAACCAATCTGCAGGAAGCCAATGTCATTCTCAGGGCAGGTAAGGAAAAAGGTTATTCTCACCATACTGTCCTTTCCCTCAGGTTCACACACTGAGGGACTTGAAAAAATTTGTGGTGAACAGGGAATTCTGCCAAGAGTTGTAGTAGAAGAAAAAATCTGTTATCTGGCCCAGATGGACAAAAAGGGTCTTCTAGCAAGTAGGCACTAATCTAGGATTTGGAAGACAAGTGCTTGATTACCTTCGCTGTCACAGATGGTGGACAGATCCCATACAGCAAGACTTTCAGCAGTATTCAGGCAGCTAAAGATGGAGGCAGGTAACATCGAAAGCACTTTTCACAAGCACTTAAATTCCCAGGTGCATAACTTGGTAATCAACTAGAAAACCTTGTCTCTGGCTATAATTCCTTGTCTGTAAAATTGGAACAGGGACACTTCCATATATTATAGGGACCTCGTGAAAACGAATACTCTCAAAATCAGAAGAAATGAAATACAATTATAATACGGTTTGTACAAATAACTCTGTTAGCTCTTTGTCTCACAGTCTCATGTTATACGAGTAGATTCTGTTTTAGAGAATGCCAGATTAGTGCTAGAATAAATTATTTGTATGTTTCCAATATCTTATCTAAAACTAGTCAGGCTGAGCACATGCTTTCACAGGAGTATCACTCTGGCCAGGGTTCAAATATAAGGTGTGAGAGGGTATGAAGAGGCAAGCTAGGTAAATAGAAAACTACACTGACCTGGGCATGCATGAAAATCAACAGCTGCTGACTACAATCAAACAAAATGGACTTGTGTTATACTGGTGCTTAGGCAAAGCAGGGATTAGCTTTTGGGCCCATCTGTGCTGGTACTATAGTGTGCTTAACTCTTCCAGTACTTCTCAAACTCTCATTTTCTATATGCTATAAACAAAGTTATTATCAACAGGCTCCATGACAACTCTGCTGTCCCTCTTTAAATCAGTACCATTCACTTCAGCTTGCTGCAAGTGGGATCTAAATCACAGCAGTAGGCCTAAAGCCAAGGTTTCATCCAAGTCCTTGGCAGTAAGAACTCACCTTCCCTGCCACGTTTTCACTTCATCTCTTAGTTCTTTAACAGTTTCTTTCTGATACCATGACCTCCAACAACATTTTTGTCTTTACTAAAGATGGCCAAGTAGAAGGATTAGTTGGCTGTTTGGACATCTTCCTCCCTCAACAACAGGGAACAGCATGAGACTACTATACTTCTTTCACCAATGAAATACGGAGGCATCTAAGCTGACTGGGAAAAATGTTTTGTGTTGCCTTGATGCCAGCCTTTCCCCTGGCAGGCTTCTGCACCCACCCACCTTCATCACACATCAGGTTTTGGTAAAGTAAACCAATAAATCAAAAAAAGGATTCCTAAATGCACCAAAGCATACTATAATTTATAATTCCCCCTGCCCAACAAACAAAACCATAACTTTAAGAGTTTTTATGGAAGACAGTCAAAGGGAGATACTTCCAAAAATATTTATCTAAAGCACAAATCAGATCAGTTGCCTGACATGCCTTCCTTCCACAAATTTTCCATGTGGGGTGTGTGTATATGTGTGTGCATGTGTAGCATGAGTGCATGTCAGTGCAATGACTGGAAGTTACAACTGTAGGTAAATCTCTCATCAAAAGCCCAGTGAAGAGAGAAAATCAAAAGGCCCTTGCCCAATGCAGCTGTCTGCTAATTAAATACTGGTGTTAATTGCAATAGTGTGGCTGATCCTTGTTCCCTGTGTTTGTTGTGTTGCCTGCGTGAGCTCTGGATTGCTCAGAACTTTCACATTCTCACAGAAAATTAAACTGCCTATAAAAGGAAGGAAAGGCTGTGATATGTATATCTATCTATAGGGCTATTTTTAAAGAAAAAAAAAGATTTTTTTTCTGTGTGCTAGTTCAAAGTCAGCTTTGATTATCTCAAGCAAGTAAGTCTTCAGAAAGGGTAAAAAACTAAATGTAAAAATGGAATCTTTTTTATTTAATTCATGATGAAAAGAGCGTTTCTTATTTGGAATGCTCTTGCCTCTCAATTTTTTAATTTTATATTTTAATTACAGGCAAAATGTAAAAGTCTCAGGCAGCATTTCCTGTCTTTACTTTACGAGATGTGCAAAGCAGCATTCCATTAGAGCCAACAGCCAGTAAAAGGGATGTCATTTGACACCCTTACACAGCTATGCATACCAGGCTGGAACCAAGCGGGATTATGTGAGTGGATAGAAAAACCTTCTAGAGAGAGGATCTACTCATACTGTTTTTCTTTACACATTCTGCTCTCTGAAGATGATAAATCAGCTATTGGATTTGCAGAAACAACTCTCATGACAGCTAAAGAATTCAGGCACAAAGCAGATGAAGGCAAAGGTCTGGCCGCTCTAAAGCAGCTCACAGTGACCACGGGAAGAGACCAAACCACACCCATGTGCAAAGGGGGTCAACGCTGCCTGTGCCTGAACCATATTCCTCTTCCAAGAAGGGGCAGGAGGTGGGCTGGGTTTCCAGAGCTCAGACCAAAACTCACATTGACTTTCTGCCTTTTTGGCAGGCTAAACCAAAGTCCTGCATCTAAATGCTGTAAAATTTAAAAGACCATACTTTACAGCTACTTTGAGCTACTGTGGCTGTTTCCTGGTAAGAAACCCCTTACCTGCAAAGATTAATTAATAGGTAGATAGTTTTGCATTGTTATGAAGGACAGAACTTTGCATCTCATGCCCCAGTGATCTCATTTTCTGTCTTTGAGATTTATGAATTTACGAATTATATGCATAAAGATAAGCCTGTGAAGGACTGTGTCATGAAAACCATTGTTTTCACAAGCTCCAGCCTTTCAGCTTCATCTCCCTGGCTGCATCTTATTTAGCTGATAAAGTTCTTTGTAGCAATACCAGCCTATCTTATTTAACCTTACATGTAATTCTGCACAGACAATGACAGTTTTATTAGTAAATGAGAAGCAGTGTGTGCCAGCAGACAGGGCACCAGACTAGAAGTCAGGAGACAGTCATAGGTTTCCTAAACTTGCCCATGGTCTGAAAATTCTTCCAATCATCCTTACCTCCATTTCTTTTTCTGCCCTTCTCTAAATAGGATCATGCTCTTTGGGACAAAAAAAAAAGCCTCTATTGTCCCCACATATGTGTTGGTACTTGTTCCCATCTTGTTGGAGCCCTGATCTTGATGGCAGCCTCTTAAGATTCAGCACAATGCAAGAAGGTCCAATTAAAAATAATTGATCATTAAGAGATAGAGAATAGTAAAGAGTGAGCTGGCACTTTACTTTCTGTAGGGAAATAGTTAAACACTAGTGGCAAAGGAGAGACATATGTGATGACACTGAATCTTCCCAAAGAAATGAAAGTGGGAAGTGTCACTCATCACCTTTTGGGCTTTTGTGTAACATGCGTAAGGAATGTTCCCTTCTCTGAAGAGTCTCTGGGGACTCTTCAGATGATGGGATTTACTGTCACATGCCCTCTTCTGCCTGTCTTTTTTTGGCTGTTGTACAAAGTGTTGCCATGTGGGGTCTGTGTGATAGCACATACTGCAAAACATCTCCAGCTGAGCAGAATTGGTGCTGGCCAGTCAGATTGTTAGCTGGCTGACTATTCCCTAGAAATGAAAACCAGACACTGAGGAAACCGTCTTGTTCATAAAAGGAAAATATTTATCTTCAATGACAAAAAAAACAAACCCAAAACCAAAACAAAATAACTGCCTGGATATTTCATTAAAATATCACTAGTGAAGTGATTAAATAATTCAGCAGCAGAGCAAGCAGGAAGTGCACTACTTCCATGCACCTCCGAAATTTGAATTAAGCAAAACAATTTTCCAGTTAACTCTGGACTGCTTCAACTGAAGAAGAAAACAAAGGGGGAAACGTCTGAATATTTTGTTTAAATGCTTCTTGAATGAAGCAACTCCAAATTTGAATTTGAAATGTACCCAAAAAGAATGAAAAACATTATGCAACCTTATAAGGTTCGGCTGGAATTCAGGGGCAGACTAAGGGATGAACCAAGGCTAAGACAGACAGGTGAAGGCAGGTAGCTTGGCTTTGGAACAACAGGGAGTTTGAGACACAGGAGTTGGTTTTACCTGCAGGTTGCCCCATATCACTGAAAAAGTCTAACTGGGTGAAAACCTGCACCATGTAGACTTGGTAATAAGGGACACAAGGCAGCAAATGCAACATTTTTCTTACTGAGATTAGAAATGGCATACAGGGAAAAGTGTTTGTGGAGAGCAGAGAAAGAGGAGAGCAATAAAAAGAGTTGAGACTGAGACACAAGAGGCATATGAATACAGCTACAACTACATGTACATTTGCTTTTCTTGTGTTTTAGGCTAACCATAGAGAAAACAACTCTGGTGTGAAGCCCTGCTTCTGGGCCTGCTCAGCCCAATGCTCACGCTAACTAGCCCTGCCTGCTGGCTAATGCAAGGCGCTGGCTTGGACTGAGTTGGCTGGTAGACACCCGTCCCAGAGTCCGTGCAAGGAGAAGATGTGACTGCCTGCCCCATCCAGGCTGGTGTTGCTCTGGAATTCCTCCCAGTGCCTTTTTAACAGAACGTTCATAACAAAGTACCGCCTCTGTCACCCGCTAAGTGTGGTGAAGTGCCCAGGCTGTGAAGGAGCACTTAGTCATACCCAGCTCCAGTAGCATCTTCAGGGACTGTCTAGTTGCTGACTTGTAAAATGCTGCAATCAACATGAATGCTCAACAAATGACATTTCTCCCACAAATTTTCAAAACTATGAAGTTTGCTAAGAAAGAAATTAATGAAGGTTGCCAGGAGCATGTAGTGCCTTTCTAGAATGCTGGTCCTAGCTATTCCCTTGGAAACCAGTAAATAAAGAGTTAAGGTATGAGCAAACACAACCTTAACTGTGCTGTTGGAGCAATGCCCCAATATGGCCATAACACACAGAGCCTGTGCTATCTCAAAGGCAGAGTGCAAACATTTGGGGAATACGGCACATGACCACAGCACAGAGCCTGAAGCTTTCTTTTTCGCAAGGGAAAACTGGTCTGTAGGGAAGCTGCAGGGACTAGGGACAGGGGGAGTGCCAACACTAACCTTACACAAGGGACAGCTGGTCTCTTCCTTAGGACTAGCACCTACTCACTTTACAACCCTTGTCCTCACAGACTGCCACAGGAGTACTCACTCCACCCTTTAGCTCTGAGCCACAGACCATCCCACTGGCACCTTTGTGCACTTCTGGTAATTCCGCTGGGAAGGAAGAGCTCCAGGCACTGTTGTTACTACGATCATCACCTAAAGGGGACACCGTAGTGAACCACACACATAAAACAGAGGAGGCAGGGAAAGAGGCAAGCCACCTCCCAGAGGGACAAGGCCTTTCTCATGTCAAAGCTCAGCAGTTTCCTTGTGTCAGAGCCACAAAGCAGCCAAGTGCTCCAGCTCTGCCAGCTGGAGCGGGGCAGCTCTCACAGCTGACCTGCACGATCCCTGGCAGTACAGCCAACCCCAGCGAGGGCATGGGGAAGGTTTCTCAGGCGCTGCTTTTCAAAAGGCCTATGGCTCACCACTTTTGCTGACACGGAGAGGCATAAGAGGCTAACAGCCAGCTTTGCTCCTGTCTCAGTTAAGGGGTGTTTTTGGCAGGGGGTAAGATGGAAGAGAGTTTCATCTGTGCTATGGCACAAACACTGCTCTGAAATGCATGGCCACAGGGAGCCCTGTTCAAACACTCCTTATCATGGCAGGGCTATACACAGATGTGTTGTATCCCTCTTCTCTATTTATTTCTCATTTTCTGCTCCCTAGGAAACTGAGAATCACGTTAGCCTCTCCCTCTTTTTTTCTTCTTTGAATGTGAGTAGCTAGCACCCATTATTCTGCGACAATGTCCCATCTTACTGACATGTCTTGAATATGTACATTTTTATACTGCTTTAATAGTGCTATTTTAAACTTTAAAGCCTGTCACTTGTCCTCATGAAAGTCAGATGGAAAATAATACTATTCTCATATTTTTCTGGTCTTTCCATCCAAAGCAGCAGTCCCTAGAGTAAGCCTCTGTCCTCGTGCTGGTAAGAACTTCTGTAGCCAGTTTGCATGGTACTGTCCTGCAACTACAACTGAAGGGTAATTCCTAGTACTACAGTTATGGCACACCTGCAGGTGTGAGGGCTTGTTCTGTGATCACTTACAACCCCTTGGTTTGGAGTTTTGGCTGGGCAATAAGTGCATTATCAATTCAGAAATAAATACAGAAATCAAAGACTACAAAGATAAACACTGTGTTTCGGGCTGTTCCCACCCTTGGGTGGACATTGGTACGTACTATAGAGTACACTAGTGTGAGATCAAGAGGAGGATCACAAAACAGTCTTGACTCCAAACCTCCTCTAGTCTCTAAATACAGGCACGTTCCTATAGTTTGGGTTTTTTCCAAAATATCTCATAAGGAAGAGACTTTCTATGATCACCTACCAAGAGCCAAAATGCATTGCCAGCTGATAACAGCATGTTCATGTTCCTCAGAAACACACTCCTGACTCAGGGGTGGGTTTGCAGGGCTGCAGACCCTGTGCTTACGCTCAAACACTCTCAAGCCTTGATCACAAGCCCTGGATGCAAAAATATGCCAGCTGGTTCAGGAAATGAGGCTAAGGTCTGTTCTGCTTGACAAAGCAATGCCCTGTGGTAGAGCTGGCTAGCAATGACCAACATAACCTGTCCACATTTCATGTGCAAAGGCAAAAGGCTAGTGAAGACTGCACAGTGTTGAGTCCCAGAGTTGCCTTGTCCTCTTCCTAGTGATAACCACTGCATTTTCATCAGAGCATTTGCCACCAGCAATTTAAGAGTTAACCATGAAGGTAGACTGAAGAGCATATATGTTATTTGTCTCATTCTGCAGCTAAAAAAAGTCCTTTTAGATTCAGGTTTAAATGTCCCCTTTCCTGACCTACAAGGTATTTGCCATATACTGTCTGTCTCTAGGGTTAATAATCTCCTTGGCAGTAAGCGCTTCTGTAAACACTCCCACTTTATCTGCAGAGAGAGAATCCCAGCAGTACTGGAAACAGATATAAATGGAAACTGTTAAAAAAATTAATAAGAAAACTTAGCATATGCTAAGAGTAGCAGTGATTTCTGGCAAGAATTAATTAAATCAGATGAAACACTTCTGATATGAATTGTGTGATCAGATCATTTAATTAGTTTTGGCTTTTAGTTCATCGTAATAAGCTTCTGTGAGGATGAAAAAAGAATAATTGTTTATTCAAATGGTAATAATTTGGGTTTCTTTAATTGATTCCTAGTGTGAAAGCATTGATTCCTGCTGTTTTCTAAAATGCTGGATGGAAAAGTTCCAGCATGTCATCCAGTTCCAGAGGCCACCAAATCATTCCCCAATGCAGCCTCCCATTTCTGATCTAGTCCACTACAGCCCTCTCACTCCTCCTGGCTTGTCTGTACACTGCTGAGTGGTGAGGTAGGGCTTAGCCATTCTGAAGTGCTGGGGGGTTTATTAAGTATTCCTATGTGAAGCTGATATGTGCTTATAAATAATATTGGTGGGACTGAAATATGTTTTTTTTCTACCAAGCTGGATATTCTGGAAAGGAAATGTTTTAAAAATAAAAAAAAGCAGACACCCAAAGAGTGACTAGAAGTGAAGAGGCTTTAGGTAATCTTAAAAAAAAAAATTTTCTTTTCTGTAACTAAATTTACTTCAGCAACCTTTGTCCAAGTATAGAGGAGGAAACTGATCTTGTTTCACTACTAGGATACAGCGTAGAGATGTCCCTGAGATTACAAAGACACATGCTAGCAGTTTTAAAACTAGGACTAGTGATTCCTGTTTCTGTTCATTGCTAATTTGTTGGGTGCTAGTCCCTTAAAAGGCCATATAATTCCTGCTGGGTACAAGGTGGCACAGGATGAAGGTATGCAAAGAAACAACCACCAAAAAGTAGGGCATTTCTGCAGTTTGAAACTCCATGAAGGCATATTGCAGATTTATGCCTAAACCGATGCTGAATTATGGCTCACTGCTGTAAAACTAGAATTCCTTAGATTACTTAATCTAACGAGGTCCATGAGAGAAGAAAAAGGCCCCAGTCTGTAAGATTTAAGGGGTTGAGACCTTATCTGCACACTCTCCTGTAAAGCTCCAGGTGCACTGTAAGATCTATATCATCAGTTCCATGCTAAAAACTATGTTGTTTAAAACTAAACAATCAAAGGCTGAAAAGTGAGGGGCTCAAGTATCACGAAACAGCAAAGCAAAGGTTGCCTAATGTAACCTTGTCTGCCTCCGGGTGGTGTGGTGTAATATACTGTTTCAGTCTCTGACCAGGTACTGCCCCCACATTCATTTTTTTGGCAGGAGCCCTGCTTCACTCCAGGCACAGGACCGACAATGCTCTGCATACAAAGCAGCTCTTCAATATTCTTTTTAATCTCTGCTCTTCAGAGTGGGGCTCTGGCTTCATCTACTACAAACTGTCGCAACACTGCATGAACAATGATACTTTTCCATTCTATGCTGTTTTTTCTCTGCTGTTCAGCCCCAGAGACCCAAATGCTTTGCACTAGTTAACACATTTATTCCCAAAACGTCCCTGTGAGGTGAGGAAATATTATCCCTAATTTAGAGAATAAGATTGAGTTGCTTTCTGAAGAAAAATAGAAAAGAGGTAGGAAAAGCGACTAGATCTCTAGAGTCCAAATCAACCACCTAAACCATCATTTTTACAACAGGCCTCTGGCCTTTATTCACACCACACAGCTTCTGCTAGAGGTTAGGCAGCAGTGCCAGAGACACAGCCCCATTCACTGACATAACATAAATCTACTACTGTGACTCCAGACCAATATATTATATGACCCTGTTCTAGGTTTACTTAGGGTGAAATTCAGTCCTGTGCAGAGGGCCAGCATTCATATCCTTTCTCAGAGGTTTGTAGTTGTGAGTGTTCCTCACGCCTACCCTCTGATCTTTATTTGAAACAAAAAAAGTTGTGCTGTTTATCCGCTAGACACTGTGATAACATAATCAGTCTTATCACGTATGTGCAGACTGTGATTAGAAGGGAAGGAGTAAAGGTGGCTGGATTCTTGAGAGCACTCCGACAATCTAAAAAGTAGGAAATGAAATAACAACACAAACTCCACATTAAAAATAATTTTACCCAATGAATTAGGGAACAAAATAATCTCCACCTTTCAATCATCCTCTTTATAGCACGAGTGGATTCTGTACACTCGAATACCTTCAACATGCAAATCAAGAACCTTTTAACTTATTTAAACATGTATCTTGCTCTGGGAAAGGAAAGATTTCTTCACAGAAGCACCTGCTCAGTTTATGTGAAGGAGAGGACTGCATACTGGTCTCATTCCTCCTGCTCTTTGCCAAGTTTACATATTTTCAGCTGTCCATCTGTGTGGCCAGTAGAAACTTGTGAAAACCCATAAGCAGTGGAAGTTCCCTGCCCTTTAATATCCGAAGGTGATTCCCAGAACTCCTTTGTTACAGAGTTCATGGTAAACCAGCAGTAATAAATATTTTTTTTCTGAAATCATATCTAAACCAAAGCAAACCTAAGTTTCACTGGAGCAGAGATATCTATCCTGATAAAGTCACATTTTCATTGCCTGCTTTGAGGCCCATAAATTAGTCAAAAGGTCAAGATTGTCAGTGCAGCAGAAAAAGTGTAGCTCCTCACGCACATGCATGCACATGCACATGCTCTTCCCTGGTCTTTGGAAACACTCTGGGAAGGAGGAAGCAACAACACCCCCCCACAGCCTCTAAAGCACATTTACCAAATCAGATACGTCACGTTCAAAACAGGTTGTTTTTACAGTTCTGGTACCTGCCATGTTCTCCTTTTTTACTGAATGGGGATTAATGGGCTTAAATAAACAGTTAGAAGTGACTTAAGAGAACAGACATACCATATTCAGAATGTTATTCTTTGCTGCTGTGATTTCTAATTTCAGCTTTTGAATTTCTTTCTTTAAAATATATTTGATGTTTAAAAATATGCATAGGTTTTCAGGGAAGCTTTTATCCATGTAGCTGGTAATATCTCTCATATATATTAGGATTTACATTTCTTAGAGCCTTCTGAATAAAGGAGAATTATTCCCACTTTGCAAATTGTGCAGCTATTGTACCCTGTTGGCCCCATAGCTGGGCCTATATGATGTTACTGCATTCCAGTCCCCTGCCTGTACTACCACGGTGTCTGGGGGAGTCAGGACACTTGGGCCTGCAGCAGAGTTGACAAAGGGAGTAAAGGTACCCCAAGCAAACACCCTGCAGTTGGATTGAAAGAGTGAATTGGACACTTGGAAGTCAAGAGAGAACAAGCTCTGGCCTTCTTCTCTGTGTGAGTTTTGCTGTCCTAGTATAAGGGGCTAGTGCCAGCCTAGTGCTGGGCTTGCAAAGCACCTAGAAACAATCACATGAAACAATCCCAGAAAATCTATTAATACAAAGACCCAGTGCTGGCTCAGAAACCAACTGCTTGAGTTGCAGAGTGAATTTTGGACAATGCTCATTTTAGGTTTGCCTTGCTATTATTGCTCTTCAACTAACATGTGATAGAGAGTGACCACAGACTTACTTCTCCCCCCTACTCTGATCCAAATCCCTGTAGCTCTGCTCTTACACTGTTATGTTGCCAAAGCATTTCAGCCACAGGGAAAGGCTAGGGCAGAGATGGGAATGAGAGCTGGGGACTCAGCCTTGCCCAGCTGCACTTGCTGCTCCAGTTGCCCTTGAAAAGATGAAAGGGCAATGGCAGCCAGGCAATACTTTTCTGGCTCTGCTTTGCCTTGGCAGCAGAAGCTACCAAGGCAGTTCCCTGGGCTCTGCCACAGCCGAAGGAGCCACCACAGCTTCATTTCTGGTTTGGCTGCCCTTGGTAAATGTCTGTTTTGCCTAAACCCAGACTCTCCCAAGGCCACACAGAGGTAGAGGCTACACCCAAATTCCAAGTCTCAATATAGTAGCTTGACCACAAGTCTGTCCTCCCTATCTTCTTTCTCAGGCGCATATTGCCTCAGTCTCTCTATGCCAAATACGGCACAGCATCTCAAAAATCAAAGCTTCCTTCTCCCTCTTCCCAGCTTCAAAAGTTCACTCACTTTCAAAACAAGGGATGAGCTCAGTGAAGAGCTCTATCAGGAGACTGCAATTTATCTTAGAACCTAACCAAAGCAGGCACAGATTCAGCGTAGTGTTCTCTGGCAGGGTATTTCATGACTAAAGCCACGCTGCTGAAGATGTTGCATGTTCTCCAGCCCACATTCTTGAATCCTTGCTCACTCTCCTGCCCAATCGCACGGAGATAAGCAAACGAGAGGGTTGTCTGGGCTGTGTGCTTTGTCTGGTAAACAAGTAACCACTGTAGCACATGGATTACAATGCACACACTGTTTCTCCTTGTGCTTACCCTCACCTACATCTCTGCTCCAGCTGCATCATTCCTGTGGAGTGTAATGGCCTCTGATGGTTACAGAGCATCCTTCAAGGCAATATCCAAGACTAGGAAAAGAAGAGACTTTCTATCGGCTGCCAAGTCAGCGGAGGCTTCATTTCTAAAAGTCATTTTGTTATGAGGGCAACATTTCTAACAGTGGAAGTGTGACTCAGGGTGTGATAATGTCTGAGCTTCCTGATCACTCTGTACCCCAAATTCTGTGGGACACAGGTGGGTGTGACTGCTAGAGACTTTCTCCACTTTCATGCAAACTCTGAATTCGCAGAAATCCCAACACATGTAACCCTTGAGCAAGCTTAATGTGAATTCATACTCCCATTGTCCTCCAGTTCACATATTGGGAGACTTCTTCCTGCTTCCTCCTTGTCAGGGAAGACAGCTTCAACAATATGGATTTTATTGTACACCCCCTACATCCCACTTCTTCCCCTTGTCAATAGCACAGAGGCCCAATCACCATCTCAGCTGCAAAGAGGAAATGACTATTCACGAGACACAAAGGTTTATGGATTTCTGCCTAACAAAAGATTATTTCTCAGCGGACGCTCGGTGTACTGGTGCCTCATCTCTTCCAGCAGGAAGGCAGATGCCTCAAGTATGCCCAACCCCAAGGAATAGGAGCACTCTCCAGGGCAGGTGTACTATGCAAGGTAGCCTCTTAATCTTCTCACATGCACAAGCACTATTTTTCATACCAGCTGCATCTTAAACACTCGGTTAAGATGGTGATTAGTGGTGGTGGTAGGGTGTCACAGTGGGAGCTTTCTTAAGAAGAAAAGGCTTTGATTGAGCCAATGAAAGCTGTTGCCAGG
The DNA here is from genome assembly GCF_003984885.1 of Neopelma chrysocephalum. NCBI lineage: Eukaryota > Metazoa > Chordata > Aves > Passeriformes > Pipridae > Neopelma > Neopelma chrysocephalum. The sequence continues at coordinate 7,425,934 of NW_020897703.1, forward strand.
GAACCAGATGCCATGAACACACCACTCCAGCAGCGCAAGAATACAAACCATGTGAGTGCTGGACTGAGCTTTAAATGCATTTGCTGGTTGAGGCCTGAACACACCATTAACTCTTTCAGTACTTGAAAGAGTTCACACAATGAACTGGGAAGATGGGAATCTATTACAAGTGCAGAGGAGAAAAACATCTTCTGATATCTCTCTATAACACCCTGTTGATTCAGAAGAAAAACAAAGGGGGGAAACTTTTGACCTTTAGTTTTTGACTGGCAAAGGACGTTTGTTTGTTTTGTAAAGCATGTAAGGAAACTTCTCTTCAAAGTAACACTTAGTTTTACACTAATGTGAAAAGGAATCAGATAAGTGCTCAGATAACCCTACAAAAGTATTAATTTTGTTTTTGCATGGGGTGTTACACATGAAGTTTGGTGTGCACACAGTGTATTCACTGGTCAGTTCCTCTGCAAGAGGAACAGAATAGCTTAGATTCCATTTTTCCCAGATCTGAGCTGGTTTCCAACACAAATGTTACCGATTTGAATTTTATCTGATCAGTTGCCAATTTGTTTCAAAGTTAACTTTCCACTCTGATTACTAAACAGCCTTGTACTCTACCGACAGAGCATGTTTTTCCTAGTGTAAATTCCACAGTGCTCTGCAACCCTACCAGTAAAACGCAGTGAAAGCTCTAATTAAAAATCATGCCTGCCATATGTCAATTCATAAGAACTAAAATTAAACTAACAAGGGGCTGTAACCAAAACTTTTTTTGAACACAAGAGCCTGCCTGCACTCTTTTGAAGCAGAACATGTGGAAGCCTGGGTGGTTCTTACAGGACAAGAACTAGCCCCAAATATTTTCATCCTCAGGCTTCCAGCACAGGTTCCTAAATACGAAAAGCAATTCCCCACTCTGTAACCTGAGTGAAAGCCACTCCATCTCCACGTAGCCAGTGCTGGCTGTGTAAGGGTTTTGATCCTACAGAGCCGGTAACTGTTGAGCAAGTACCATGTTGCTGGCAGCATTATACTGAACTGGCAGCCAGTCTCCGTTTCAGCCTATTTATATCCTGTGGTAATACCAGCTATCTAGTGAGCTCTGAGTTGGGGTCCAGTGTACTACTGCCTTTTTATGCCTCTTCCACAGTGTAGAAGGCCTGGGGGGAAAGGACATAGCAATACCATTATAATGCTTAAGTGGCCATAAAGTCCCAGTGTGAGTCCTAACAATCTGAACATAAGGGACAATAAACTTGGGCCCCTCAAATTTATTCTAGGGGATTGGCAAGAGTGGGTAAAGTGCAAAGCTGATTTAATATCTTCACATAGCTCCCGTGCCAATTCCAGCCCAGCTTAGTTGGGCTCCCATGTGTCTACTGGCCATCCAAACAGGCAGAGCATCACACTGTCAAGATGACACCATTCATCCCCGCAGAGCCCCTTGGAGTCCCAGTAAACAGCTTTTGCATGGCTATATTGCACAGCTGAGGAGTGGGAGAACACACACACATACAGCAAACTACAATGCTGAAAAATACACCACATGCTCATACAGAGCACTTTTGTTTCCCTGGATTCTGCTGTGATTTACTTGAGGGTCCACTCTGCTATGGGCTTGGCCCTGAGACCCCGCATTGGTTACTGTGTTGCTGTGAAGAGGGGCTGCCTGCCTGCTTACAAATTAACTTCTGGGTTTAATCTGCAGATACGCACGCCAGGCTTAGTGCAATCCTTCCCACTGCAGAGCCCGTCTCAGGCAGGACACAACCGCCTCTTTACAAAAGTTCTTGTGTAACACTCATAAAACAGGGAAAAACAACACTGCAGCTCAGCCTAGATTAGCAGTGAAGAAGTGAAGAACTGGAAGAGATTCCTACAGCAGAGCGGAGTTATCTAAACACAACTTTGGCAACGTATGAGGGCTAACAGCCTGGTTTTCTAACCAGATCCATATAAAATCTCGAGCAATCAAAAACAGTCCGTGTCTGCACTTTGTATTTTGAGCCTAAAACATACACACACACACAGCGAGATGCTGCACGGTGGCAAAGGAAGCCATTCTGGTGTGCTGGCTTAGTGGGGCATCAAGATGAAAGAGTCACTTCCTGAACAAACATGGTTCCGTGGCATGTCAGTGACCTCTGCAGAGCCCCTGTCAAAGATCCCATGCAGATGTGATCCTGCTCAGTTTGCAAGAGCAAACAGAACTGCAGTGCAAGATGGTATTGTTACAGAGGCTAATAATCCAATCTTTGTACCACAAAGAGGTGCAGATGTACTGAAGTTACCATGCTGGAGAGTGATATTTAGCATTGGCTATTGCTGTTCCTCTCCTCACCAAAGATAATCACCCCAAAACATATGTATTCCTTACACTTATGCTCACACTCACGCAGCTCTGTTAGAGAAACTTAATTGAATTTATAAACTGGACCCTTCAAAAATATGAAGTGCAAGATGTTATTACAGAATTTCCAAAATGTATTTTTCTCCTTCCCATATGCATCAATATATTTGCATCAACATAATTGCATGTTCTCCCCACACTGAGGATCCAAACCTGCTCCAGGACAAAAGTGACAGTGGCCTGCAGGACTCTGATACATCCTTTGTTGCACCAAGCAGAGCAGGTACAGTTTCTTTCCCAATACAGTGGGAAAGACACAAGAGCTTCCTGGACTGAGGGAGCTGAATGCTGTCCTGAACAACAGGATTCCTGACCCAAAAATGGCATAGAATCCCTGTGTTCAATTCTCAGGCTCTGTAGTCAGCCTAGAGCCCCCTGCCCAGCCCTCTGACCAACCTCTGCAACAAGTCCACCTTCACTTTCCCCTGCTACCCACTCATCCCTCAGTCCCTTCCTTTTCCCTTCCTCCACGCCCAGCATCCTCAGAGCTACCAATGTCCTCATCCTTTTCTTGGCACTGGCAATAGATTTTCCATTTCTTTCCTCAGATCCTACTCCTGTTTCCCTTGTTCACATAGTTTCCTCCTTTGCTCTCAAGCCCACCTGCATTCAGATCAGCATCTGGTCCTACTTTGTGTAAACTCATTTTTTCCCAAGCAAACCTCTCATTACAGTCATTGTCTCAATGAGATATATTCTAATACTCACTGAAAATGCATGTTTTTCATAGCTACAAGACTTGGACAGCTTATTTCAATAATACATTATTCTGAATTTACACACACTTATTTAAACACATTTAAAACAGATTCAATGTAGGACTCAAGAGTGCTGAATTTTTAGTTGTAAAATATATCTCTTTGTAAGATATAAACTAACTACTCACCAGTACAACTGACAATCATAAAAGGCAATTGCCAATACATGCCCTTCCCACATTAACAAAATGTAATTAAGCACTGCTTAAAAACTATGTGACACAGTGCTGGAGAAAAATTGGTAAAGAAATGGAAAGCAGAGAATTAACAACAGGCTTCAGGAGTAAATTTAGATTGATATTCTCACCTAAATCTCTATTTTCTTAATTTATGTTTGGTTTAATTCATTATAAAGTCATGAAAAACAATCATGCTTGGAAGTAAATTATCTTAAGCCAGGGAGAATTTAGAATGCCTCTGCCAGTACAGGCTCATTTCTATTGCTGTTTTGTTGTGGAAGGTGTCATTTTTGCCATCTGAAGAAAGCAGCTCCTCTGTTTGAAGACACATTTGTTTTGTACATTTTCTATTGCTGTTTGTATATTGTAAAGCCCTTTGAGCACACATAGAATGAAAGACACCGTATGGAATAAAGTTAAAAGTTGCAGTGTTGTAATATGCTGTAAGTCTTTGTACGTGGCAGCAGGGGGCACTTCCACAAGACGATGCTGAAGTGCTGTTGACAGACTTGCCTGGTTTCAAGGCCAGGCAGAAGTGCTGCTCGGTGTGTTCACATCCCACTTCTGAAAGCAGAGCATGTTTGCACCGAGCAACAGCGCCCGGCCTTCTTGTTCCTACTGAAAAATGCTCAAAGCAAGATGAGTAGCTTAGTGAGAAAATTAAAGAAAGAGAAACATGGTCCCGCAAATGAAGGATGAGAAGGGCAAAGAAATGCACACCTGAGCACCGAGGAAGTGGATAACTGAATAGGTTCTGCCATCCCAGTGCCGCTGTGGGGGATAAAGAACAGGAGGTCCATCACAGGAGTCAGGAACACAACTGAGAGACTGAGACTCTTACCTTCCTCTGCAGTTACCTAGGAAGGTTGAAATGTTCCAACGCTGAGTTTCTGTGAGAAAACAGTTAAGAATCAGAGAGGAAGTCATTCAGGTTAAGTACAGACCTACACAAACCCACAGAGGATGAGTGTTCAACAAAACAGTCCCTAAAATTGCTCTCTTCCAGCTCTAATAATACTGGTTTTCTCCATTCTCAGCTGATAATGGAATTTGGAGGGTGTCATAAAGAAAATACAATAAAGCAGTCTGGGAAGAATGATGTTACTTGGTCACTTTGGGGTATTTACTGCAGGGCATTCCTTCTTCTGTATCTGACCATGGCCTTTGGAGTATTTCTGTGCTTACTTGTGCTCTCCCTAGCCATATGAGGATTCTATTTTCTGTTTACCACACAGCAATGGAGAACAAATGGCTGATGACAACGAAGAGGGTGATGGTGGTGGCTCACAGATCCCAAGATGTTTAAAAGCAACCAGAATAGAGAGAATAAGAAGTGCTAATCTATCTTTTCCACTACTTGGAGTTGTGTTAGCAAGGGACAGAATTATGGATTAGTGCATTTCTGAATAAAGAATCTGGCTGAGCCCTCTGAGAGTAAGTTTGCAGTTTTAGGGGCAAGATGTGAACTTACAGATCTTCCTGGGGCTCAATGCCTAAACTCTCCCTGCTAAGATGTGGCATTGGGCAGGTGGCGAAAAAGACCAGGAGTACCTGAAAGTGCAGTAGGAACCAGAGGTGAGTTGCTGCTGGAAAAATCTCCACATTAGCTCTTAGGGATTAAATATTTTCAATTTCAGAATGTTGACTAATGTTGAAATAATGTAATATTTTACAGTATCTTCTTTGTCATGAAAATCAAAACGTGATAACCAATGGCATAATATAATGAGAGATATATATGTCCTGCTGTAGCTAGAACTGTAGCATATTAACAAAATTATTGTTTGGGAAGCCAACAGACACACAAAAAAATAGATTTCTAAAGCAAAAATCATTGTCTCTGTTGTTAAATGTCAGATGAATGGGTAAACCTGCTAGTTCTAGGATCCGTGTATATTTTTGAATCTACATCTGTTACAGTGATTTAAAATAATACTTTGTTTGAATAGCACATTCCATCAGAGTTTCACAGCAGCTAAAAAACCAGACTTATTTATATAATGCAGTTCAGTATTGCCATAAAAACTGGATACATTAGAGACACAGCCAGAGTTTTTTCCTGTGAGTTCACACCAAAAGCACTCTGCAGCAACCCTAACCTGACTCAGTGGATCTTCAGAACTATTTCTGAAAGAATCATATTTTTATCCAGTTACTCAGAAAAACTGAAAAAGCCAGCAGGATGCAGATCAAAATTTACCCCCAACCTCCCTCCCAGCTTCAGCATTGCAGTTGCTCTAGAGCCAGAGGGACTAGGAAGAGAGCATCAGCTCTGTGTATTTTTCATCCTGCCTCGAGGTGGATTGTGAATCTCTGCTCTGCCTCTCACAGGAATCATGACTGTTCACCCTGTTAAGCATTGCTATCAGAACAGTTACTCTAAAATGTAACTCTTGGTCATTGGGAGCCAGAATATGACACACTAACTTTACATCAAAGAAAGCATGTGAATACTCCAATTACAAGAATAATTTGGAAACCCCTGCCTTATTCACTGCATTCAAGAAACCAGAGAGTTTCCCCAGAGAAATATTGTGTGCTTATATTACAGTTTTCTCCCAGTTGTCCCAGCGGGACAACTTATCTACCAGAGCTCTTCTTATCCACCTCATTCAAGGCAACACCAACAGACAAGAGTCTCAAAGCCTCTATTTTATCTATACCCTCCCTAGGGCAGCCATCCATCCCTCTAACCTCTGAGTGCATGGGGATGCATCTCAGGCTGAGATGGACTCTCACAGTTAAGATAGCATAATCTGTTTGAGGTGTTGTCTGCTGTTGTCTTTCCTAAAACAAAGCTTGCTAGAGTTTCCGAGAGAACCCCCTGGTTTTTTTAGTCTCCATATTAAGACCATTATACAGCAACTCCCTCTCCATCATGTAATTAACCTCCCCTCTGCTGATGATGGCTTAAGTGCTCCTGTGAGGAAGAGATACATTTCTTGAGCTAGGAGGGGCCAGATTTATGCATTCACAGAAGACACAAAATAAAAGAGTTTCAGACCAATTCAAATGCTACAATGACACAGTTCTTATCTCTATAGTGTAGCAACTACTTGTCCCACCTGAGGTTGGAGCCATGTTTCTGTTCACAGTACACCCCACTTTTAAAAAGAGCAATTATACCGAGAAAAAGCAAGGCAAAAACATTTTAAACTGAAAGAAATAACAAGCTACAATTATTTTATTCTTAGGACATTTAATCACTGTACTATTACTTATCAAATCCATTAAGTTCCCAATTACAAAAAAAAAACATGTTTCACGGTAATAGTGGTCATGGATGAGATGGAACAAACCAACACCAGTACTCCAGGTTTTGACCTATGGTCTGGAGGAACCAGTGTGATACAAACCATGCTGAATACAGGTGTGAGTATGGCTCTAGCATGCAGAGAGACTTTTCAACAGATAACATTTCTTAGTACAGTTGTATATACTACACATGACACTCTTTGCACGTTGAACACTAAGTGTTTTACGTGAGCAGTACTGCCCTTGTAGTACTAGCCACAGTTCAGGCTCTCCTCAGATGCAGTCAGCAGTGTTTTAAAAGCACATTTCTTTCAATTTGTGTATTCCATAGCTCATCAGACACACTGGACCCCAGGTAAAAACTGTGAAGTATCACTGAAGCACTTCGAATTAGGCATCCTTTGTAAATCTGTAAATCCAGAAGACTGGGCCCAGAACTGTTCCGCTGTTCCTTGGCACCAAAGGCAAAACAGATCGCTCCCAGTGTTGAAGGGCTGCTGTGGCTTCAGGTGAGGGAGATGCACTGGGCAGAGCTGGGAAGAGAAGGAAGAGAAAACTCGGCAGATGTCATCTTGCTGCTCCTGTTGTCACTAGGATAAAAGGAGGGATAAAAGTCACAACTACCACTGTCAGATGAAACTTCAACCTGGTGGCAGCAGCAGCAGCAGCAGCCTGGCTTTATATGACTCTAGTTTTAGGCGAAGCATGCTGCACGCTTACAGTCACTGCCCAATGCACCTGCTGCCCTAAGTAAATGCTCACCATATCTTTGCCTAGGACAGGTCTTGTCTGGGCCTAATCCATAAAACCCTCTTGCAGCTGAGAAGAAGTCAATGAAAGTCCCCACTGAAGTAATGTCTTGTTGCCAGAATAAAAGTGGGCAAAATCTTGATGATTAATTCACAGCCTGAACTCACATTTTTCAATACTTCCTACTGTAGGTGGTCTGTGAAGAACAGCATCTCAGGTCTGAGCTGTACAGTAATTCTTAGGCACCAACAAGAGTTTCATTTGATAGATTTGCTGATGACAGCAGATAAAGCCACAATGGTGAAAGCATATAAGGAAAGAATCATTTCCTGTGTAGTTAGTAAGCCACAAATTGACAAACTCCAAACTGATGAAAGGTTTTGTTTTGTTTTTTCCTCTCCTATGTCTATGCTACTTTTTTCCTTCTCTGTCTCGGGATTATTTCAACTGGAAGCCTCAAGAAAGTTACTCTCATTTTAGCAAGACTTCAAATGCAAAGCACATCATGAAGGACTGCTTGGGTATGTCCCTTTCAGAAGATGACAGTACAAGAATGGGTGCACTGGTTCTGTACTCTGAGAATCTAGCTAACCTTTACTGGAAAAAGGGAGGTAGGAGACAGGGCCTGCAGGTCCACAGGCACAGAAGAAAACTACAGTTGGAGTTACACACCCTCCAAGATTTGACAAGAACCACCTTGGCAGACAGAGGAGAGCAGGTAAGAAGCCACAGATTACATGAGATTTCTGGCTCCTGTTCCTTTAGATGTTAACTACACAGTGACTCCATGAAACTTCAAAAACTACTGCTGTTCACTGATGTTAACAAGCTTCTGATAAAATTAACCTGATATTCAAACATATTCTTGAGCATCATCTTCCCTTTTTTTGTTTGAAAGTTACCAGCTATAGACAATTTGCTATGATTAAATTTGTACCTGTTCTGAGGTTTCAAATGGTGCCAGCATGGTCCCTGTGCCTTCACAGAGGCTGACTTATTTCTCCAACACCTTGCCATATGGAGAGTTTCTTTCTTTGAAGCCCACATAGAGCCGGATTTTGGTTCTCATAAAGTCTACTGGAATTTTGCCATCAGCATCAATGCAGCCAGTTCATGGGTGGATTTCATGTCTATGAACCCTGACAAGGAAAAAAACCTTCTCTACTGTTATTTGAGTGGAAGAAGTTTTCCTGCCAGCCAGAGAGGGGTTTGGGGTTTTTTTCCTGTGGATTGGAAAGGACAGTGTCAGCCATCCTACATGATACTCATCACCACACTGGCTCCCATATTTCTCAAGTCATGGTATAATCACCAAAGCTATTACATAATAGCATTTTGTATTCTGCATAACTCATTGTTATTAAAACTAATAAGCTACACCCTTGCCAATGACATGATTTTTTTCTGCAATGCAGCAACTCTGCTTAAAAAAAAATGTAAAAAGCACAATGAGGCTTTTTGAGAGGAGGAGACTTATCCATCAATCTCTGACTGTGTGAGATATTGGAGAGCTGCTACTGACATTTGTCTGGGAAGATTTTGCTTAACTCATTCTTGGCTCCACCATCAGTGTTGTAATGAGTTCATCCCAAATTTGAGGCAAGATTTTGTTCCAACATCCTACATCTTGATCTGTGCTATATATATACCTAGTGATACAGTCACAGATGTCTACAACAGTAAATTCTAAAATTAAGCAAGTCATTGCGGTGAAACTTTCCTGATGACACAGGATATTAAGTTAAGGTGAATATCAGGTAACAAGGATTCACATCCAGTACTTTCATACTCTTACATATGCTTAAGTACTTCTTGCTTTTACATTGAAAGACAAGTCAGAGCTGAGCAAACAGTTTAAAAACCGACCACGGGTTGTTTTTTCTTCCAGACATTTCCTAATAGTTGTTCATTTTGCTTTGCTATGACTCAGTTTCCATGCTAAACGTTTGGGGACATGAAGACTTGACATCATGCAATGTCGTACCAACAGTGCCTGCGGAGATAACAAAGACAATATATTTTCTCTTCATCTGCTCTCTACTTCAGGATCCAGCTACAGACCAGTGTGAGGGCACTGACATGGGTTGATAGAGGTTATACAGCCTACAAGTACTGCAGCAGATCTGAGGGTGAGCTGGGGGCAGTTTCTCATGTCATAGAAAGGGTCATGCACAAATATGACTTTGTAGCTCCTTGATCCCAGAATTAAGTGATTTAACCATCCACAGCACAACTTATTTGCTGCTGCCTGGCAGTCTAGTTCTAAAGAGCTGGAGCAGCTGAGCATTTTGGTAATGCCTTAATATCTATGATTAAATCTTTTATTCTTTGAGGAAGAGACTAGGGAGCTTCTATCTTGACTTTATAGCACTTCACTGAGGGATTTCCAAACAGTGAAAGTACCCCTTGGACACCAGATAAAGGGACAAATTTAACTAGACCTGTATTTTCTTATTCCTGCATTAGAGTAAAGCAGCAGAGCAGAGCCAAGGATCTGTTTCACAGTGATTTGAGAGAGTCAACATTTCCTTGTTTGTTAGAGTCTCTCTGGAGATAATATTGCAGTAGGTTGGTCTTAAGCTTTAAATGAGGCATAGGTTGATGCTTGCCAAAGACATTTTGGAAGTGCACCCTGAGGGTCTGGGAGGGCACAGAGGAGAAAGCAGAGATACTGCCTTGCAGAGACTGTCACTAGTAGAAGCTCTGCAGGACCCAGCTGACACACCTACCACTAGACTGAGACTGCCAGACCTGATGTCCAGAAACACTCTCAAGCCCAGCTAGTCATCAACAGCTGCAGGTGTTCTGAAAAAACTCTGGCTGCACAGAGTAGATGTTTCCTGAAAAATAGCATTGGAGGGAGCAATTCAACTTTTAATTGGGAAATAAATTGCAGCCGAACTATTTCCCCTCAAATCTGTGGCATCTTAATAAATTACGGTCACAGCCCTTAAGATTTTCCTTTCCTTGGTCAGCTATCTATCCATGCTATTATATATTCTGTTTCATTCAAGAAGAGTAAACACAATCTCAAAATTCTGGAAGAGGACTATGGTATATAGCATTTGCAAACTGCGTGCCTGCCTCTGTATGTGTGTGGTATGTGTGTATAGGGCTATGTTGGTGGAGAACTGAGATATTTTCTTCCTCTTTTATATGTTTGCTCAAGTTACCTGATTTATGGAAAGTCACACAGAGGAAGGCATAAAAAACACTAGGGTGAGATTCAGAAAACTTGGGTTTAACTAAATGGTCACCATCACTGCAATATAGAGTAACAAGAGACCTTGGCAAATGGCATCACTTGTGCAAGCAATGTGAGAACAAACAGCAAGTCTGTGATAAATCTGGCAAAGCAAATTATAATTTAGTGAGCAGACAACTCTGCAGTACAAAGATCTGGTTTTGTCTTAATTCTATGACATTCTGTTACTGTGACACCTCCCTAGAAGAAGCCCGGCTACCATCTTTGTCAGTCCTTGTAACCCTACATCAAAAAGGATTGGCCAAAAAAGTTTTCCAGAATTCAGCAAATCCATGAACCCAAAGAGCAACTTCAGTTACTTGTGCAAGGGACACTCATGAAAAGCAAAATAACACTTCCAGCCTGTCAACTGTAAGACAAGGTACATCCTACATGGTATTTGCAATGGAGCCACTAGATTTATTTTTTTTTAATTGTTGAACAAGACTGAGATTGACTTTGGCACATAAAGGGTCAACACTCTCCCAGAGTCCACAAGGTAACTTCAGAGGCAGGATATTAATGCTTATCACCCCTCAGAGCATGGCCTCCCTACTAAGTTTGACAATAATTAAACAAGCTATCTGTTCGGTGGTAACTGGACCAATAGGACCACTTAATATTATGTTCTCTTTCACATACTAACAATGCATATTTATCAACCAGCACAATATTTAGTTATTACTGATCTGACAAGACTGAAAACAACAATCAAATCCCTCATACAAGAACACTGACCTCCACACAATTTCTTAAAGCTGTCTTTATTTTCTGGTTTGTTTCTCATTGGCCTACAAGGTGTTTGTAAAATGATTCAAGGCAGCAAACTACAAAATACTAAAGAGTTGGACCCCCCAGTGTTTTAGGATCTACATCTTGAAAAATCATTTGGAAGCTTTGACAGTTGCTTTCTGGATGTTTTTATTTCTTGATAATACC
>NW_020897703.1:7437475-7482382 GCF_003984885.1 Neopelma chrysocephalum
TAAATATTGGCCATCATATAGGGACTCCACACCTCTGTAGTTGAGACAAAACATCTTATAGGAAATCACTGCCTACTGTGTCGTGAACCACATCAGTGAAGCCAGGCGCGACATCCATCAAAGATTAAAAGAGCAGAAAACGAACACTGCTGTGACCAAACACTTGAAATCATGTGCCGACTGCCACAAACAATTAGAATTCAGCAGGGGTATTCTCAGGCATTCACAAATCATGACTGCAGGAGACCTCAGGAAATGGGGCCACGATTAACCCATCCTGCTGTCCCCAGCCATAACAATGGGCTGTTATGGGGAAGAAGCTGCAAGCTTTCTTGCAATGAAAAAACCCTCATTTTACTAAAATCTCACCAGGATCAGGATGTGAAGACTAGTGTGTTATACACGGAAACTTAAAGTTACAGACAGGAGGAAATCAGACTGTCAGTCTGTTCTTTGAGCAAGGACAGAGATCTGCATTACAGTTCTCATTTGGCACCAAAGGGGACAGCTCAAAGGCTGTTCTCAAGGCCCCCAAGATGGGGTCTCCAAGGAAGGCAGCTGCTCCTGGCCTCATGTCTAGTGACAATCCCAACACATCTTTGTGGAACACTGATAGGCTCCATCAGTTAAGACCCATCTCATCCTTATGCAGAAATCCGTTTACTACAGGAAGACAGCTTGGACATGATATTTGCTGATTCTGAGTAGGTAAAGAAGAATGGAAAGCCCTCTGAGCACAAAAGCATGTGTAAAAAATTGTACAAAGTGTAGAAAAAAATTCCTAGGTTTGAATAATATTGGGCTCACAAAAACAAAGAAAAAAAACACAAGGCCAACGAATTTGGAATATTATATCCATAGACACAAAAAATGTGGGAAAGTTCCTCCTTTTAATACTTTTTATTTTAAAATGGGCCAGCTGAACTTAGTCCTTTATTCTCAAACCTGCTGCAAGACTCTCTGAGACAGCCTGAAGACTGAAATGGGAACTTTCTCACCTGACATTTAAAAGGATGTAGAACTGGATTTTCAACAAAACAAAACCCCAGAAGGGTTGGCCCTGCTGGCTGGCACAGCCCCACTGCCTACTGAGTACCTGCACTGGCTCTTGCCTTTACCTGGATGCCACAGGCCCTGGATCCCCATCCAGACATCTCTGCCAGAGCCTCTTTACAACCTGGGTCAGTGTGGGCCCCTCCTGCAATGCCTCGGTAGCTGTTGCTGGCTGTGGACCTGTGCAAGACAGAAGCTCGCAGAAGAGGGAGTTTTGATCAGTCTCTGGAAGTTCTATCTTTTTTAATGCACATTTAAAGCTTCCCAAAACTCTCACATGCAGGCATATTCACTGGCAAAGGCCTGACCTGCCACCTGACCCAGCTAGAGCTGAGAGCACCCAGTACCTTAAAGTCAAGTCTTGCACATTTTGAGAGGGCTCTCAGGGCTGGGCAGGCTCAAAAGCAAGGAACACCAGTGATGTCAGTGCAAGTCTTCTATTGCATGGTATCAACCTGTTGTTTACAAAGACACTCACTAGAAAAAATTAATGCTGAAGAGAAATATATACCGAGACATAGGCAAAGAATAATTTAATGCAGTAATTGGCTATAGTGCAAAGGAACAAGGACAGGCTTCAACACGCTTCCTATACCGTGAAACACTTGGGCAAGTACAGGGTGGACTGTTTTGAGAACTAGCAATAAATACATTCCATGCATCTACACAAAGTAGGAGATGACTAACTGGCAAACAGGATTATACTTTTACAGAATTTGCAGTTTATGCAGATAAGTACTCTTTAGAGCTGTTATTCCTACTATTCATTTATCTTCTAAGAGAGCATTTGATTTTCCATTTATGTCCTTTCCGTTCTTTACACCCCTGCTCACTGGGATGTAGGGAACTCAGAACTTCCCAGCCCATGAAGAGTAACAGGTCTTCCCAGGTTAGTCCTTCACGAGCCACAGGAGTGACAGGACAGACATTCACCCTTATCAGGAAACAAGTATGATACATTGCAGAGTACTTGAGATAAGGAACCAAGACCTCATTAACTCATTTTCAGTTCCTACATCGCACAGCACTGAGTCGTTCAGATCATTGGCAACACACTGGGCATAGGCAGGGCCTGAGGTGAGGGCCAAAGCCAGAGGAGAGGTTAAAATCAGAACAGACTAAAGAGGTAACTGACCTCAGTCATAGTTCTCAAGTTCTTACTGGCTTAGCTGCTTACCTGGAGGCAGCTTCATGAGCACCCTCTGAGTGATTGATTAGAGCCTGGTAACCCATAACCCATCAGTAACAAGGCAACGGGACAGAAGAGGACACTAAAGTCCTCCCACATGCATTATTGCTGCAGAAGGATCACAGAGGAACACTGCGGCACCCACTTCCAAATCCTAAACAATCCTGATAACCAGATAGGCCAACAGATTTGCCCAGGGTATTTCTCCAGGAGGTACCTCTTCATACTCTCTTGATCCTGGTATAATAGACAGGCTCAACTTTACAGGTCAGTGGCACTTAAGTTGAAAGGTAATTACAATGACCTTCTGTAAGACATTATTTTCCTGCTTAAGAATAATGCAGATATTTCTAAAGATATTTGGGGGGGGTGAAAAAAACTCTATTGCATTACATAGAGGGAATTAAAAGAGGAAAATGAATATTCATGCACACATTCCTTCCTGGCTGAGTAGAAAGAAAATAGAGTAAACATTCTTCTCAGGTAGCAGGATTCATAGGATTTGGAGTTCAGACCAACTTCCATTCAAATCAGTGAACAGATACCAGCAGACAGGAGTGTAATCAGACCTGTAATCAGATATTCCTAATATCAGTGTACAAAGTGATAGCACTGCATAATTGAGCCTGGTAAGTTAATAATTTCACTGCATGTTATACAGGAAAAGGACACAAATTTGTGACTTTCCAATTCATAAGCTCTCAGTTCCATATTAAGAGAGAAGAATTTGTGTTCTGAACAAATCTGTGTTCCCAAGATGTGGCATATAAATTTTGTCTCTTAAAGCAAAGCTTGGGTAAATAACCAAGTGATAAACTTCCAGACTATTCAGACAGTACTTTTTTTGGAGGTAGCCTCCAACTGGAACTATCTTCCCCATTTCAGTGTCTAAACAAGATTTTGTTAAGCTTGTCAACCTGTACACATTAATGTCATTTCTTCTCCAATGACAAAGCTGAGCATGACCAAATCTGCAACAGATACTAACATTTCTGGCATTTCTGGAAGTGATCAGAATAGTTTTAACAAAGAGTTTTGAATGAAAACAAGTATATTAAAGAAAAAGCTGTTTGAAATATTTTTAAACAAAGTATTGTATGTTAAACACTTTTTCATATCGTGTTTTTCAGTTTCTTGGATTTTTTTTTGTTCCCTTCATATTTTTATGACAAAATAAAACAGTTTATTCCCTTTTAATGTCTGAGGGACTGGAATGGACTGAGCTCTTTAAAGTTCCATTAGTTCCCAAACAATCTGTAAACATGTTTTCCTCTCCCACACAATCATTTCTCATCGATTATTACCAACATGAGTAACATTTTCTGTTCTCCTGCCCTAAGCTGTATATCTCTTTACCTGCAATCAATTCATTCCAGCATGTATCAGGAATTCACTACTGCCTCAGGAATATTCCAGAATTTATGAGAAGACACTACAGGACCTGTCTCCTGTTTCTGAAAAATATCACCTTTTTCATGCACCATCTCTCTGCAATGCACTAAGCCATCAAATCCACTTACATATTGCTCAGAAGTCTTTAAATTGAAAATATGATCTAAGTCATAATCTATAATTCATGATCTAATCATAAACATCATGAAGGAAATTAATAGGCCATTTATTTGGCATTTCTCTAAAACATGGAAATGGTGGGGGCTTTATACATTAACAGTAAGCAGATGTGAGAGGTTTCTTAACACTGTGCAGGTTAGCTTGGAACTCATTGCCACAAGTTATGGATCCTTGAAATCCACAATTAAAAAACAAACCTGACAAATCTATGGGGGAAAAAAAGGAAATCAGGGACTACTAAACCTACAGACCCACTCAGCTGCTCCTTTCCAAGCACTGGAAGTATATAGTAGGAAAGTAGTTAACATATTTCTTTTTCTCTCCTAAGCTTCCATGACTGACCACAGAGAGACGAAGTGCTGGACTGAAAGGACCTCTGGTGTGCCCCGAGCAAGGCTGTTCCTAGACAGACAGATGCCCCAATACCAGCTGAGCCTGGCTTTAACTCTCTTAACAGGGAAGGCGGCCTGCAGCAATAGCACAGAACTGCTGAAATTCAGAGACTATCTTCCAAGCCAAAGATTTCTTATATGTTGCAGCTGAAGTAATGGAAAAGCCATATAAGTGAGGGAGCATGAGGAAAATTCCTGGTACAATGTGCCTTTCCCTACATCTGCCTCAGGCTTTGAAAACTCATTTCCATAGTAATTTCCTTCTCAACTTGACTTTGCTTTGCTCCTAGTTCAATGAATACCTTCCCTGTTTGGTGAAATTCCTGCTAGGATACAGGATGTGAGCACTTAATACAGTTTGCATTCAAATTATGTTTCTATACTTTCTTCAGGATACACAGTTTGAAATTCCAAAGTACTGGTCACCACCTTAAAGAAAAACAAAATTGCTGAAGCAAATCGTCACTTCCTGGAATACTGTACGAATTCTCAATGAAGTTATAACTTAACCTGCCCATGCACATTAAGGGGTAAACAAGGAGCTTTCCATGCACTGCACAAGAATCAAATCTCAACTGCTGTCCTTCAGCACAGGCTGCTGAATCAGCCACATCAACTGATTTTGTAAACCAGCATTCACTTGTCACTGGATGCATCAGGATGGACAGAGATTCTTGCAGCCAAACCCACAACCTACTATCTAACAAGGCATCTTAGCTCTCGGTGTTGGACAGGGATGTAAACCCACAATATTTCAATCCAAAAAACTAAACTTGCGCTGATCTCCCACAGATGCTGCACTCCTGCTTTGGACCTCCTAGACTTCCTTGTTGCAGGACAGAATGTTGTTATTTGTTTCTAAAGGGGCCTGAGGATAGAGAAAAGCTTATAGAAAACTATGGAAGCCAAGAAATACCTGGCAAGAGTAGACCTCAATTACCTATTTGGCCATTATCAAGAGAATGGAGACTGGGGCTGCAAAGGACACTACCTGGAGCCAAACTTCCTTCTGCTCAGGAGTCCCACGGGTACTCATTGTTCACTGCTCCACTTTGCTGTCTCTCAGCCAGTTCCTGTCCCAAGGCTCTGAGTCTCCTCAGACACCCCCAGGTCTGGTACTAAATAGGCACGATGGACTCTGTATTACAGCAAAAATTGTGCAGGCGCATACTCTGGCTTCAGCACAAAACAGATGTCTGTCACATTGCTCAGCATACACTGGAAGGTGCTTAGAGACTACAAACATCCAAAGTTTTAAAAAGAAAATAAACTGCATGGGGTTGTCTGACTGTGCTGAGATGATGCAGAGAACATAAGTGAAGTTTATGATGCTCTTGTCTTAAAATGTTTCTCAAAACTAGGATTATTTTGTCAAGTAGTGTTGTATCTGTACTATTGACTAAGACTTGAGTAATGTGCCTGTTTACATATAATAGACTGAAAACAGTTATAGACACCTCATAGAAGAAAAATATTGTGCATAAATAGACCTATTAAAGTGTCACCTTTTAGAGAATCTATTATGTTGAAGTCAGTGAAAGTGCTGTCAAAGCCCTCTTGAGACTAAGCACAATTCCTTGGCTAAATGGTAAATAAAGTGGAAACAAAATGTGTTAAAAAGAAAAGAAAATAAAAGAAAAAAAGGATATCTATTTAACCATTCCAATTAGAAACAAAGAATAGAAAAACATACAACTTATTTCCTCTCTTTCCAACTGCAGCCATACACTCTTACTCCCTTTGTGCCTGCTGTAGTATTCATTTCATTCCTGGAAGAGCTGATTCAGCTCACTAAACCAGCTAAAAAACATCCCAGCCAAGAAACAAACATGTGAATAGAACTCAGACTAGAAAAAAAAATCTTTCTATAAAAGATCATTTTCAATGAAAACTGGATTTTGGACTAAACACAACTTCTTGAGAGTGTCTGCTTTGTGCAGAATATTTCAGGTTTGTCAAAAATGATGACTGTCTTCAAGTTAAAAAACAGAAATTCAAAGAAAACATGGAAATCAGCTCCAGAAGGGATGGAATAACACACTGTTCTGATCAGTGCTTTCATGAAAGATTTCCTTCTCTTGTTTCCTGGAGCACGCGGCTGAAAGGTCTCCAGGTCACAAAGGCTGCTACGGCAGAGCACAGGCACAGGAACGAGCGGAACTATATAGAAAATCCAAGGCACTTGAAACTCTAAACAAACCCACTGTTTGTTAAGAACATCACTATCAACATCTGTCATCTTCTGAGTAAGAAATCCCATTCCACTTTCTATGGAAGCTATTTCCCTGAAAGAAAGAAGCCCTACAATTATAAGAAATCCACATATTTTTTTGCATGCCACATCACAGGCATTGTCCTGAACTTGATAGATTCCTGAAGAATGACAAGGCTTATAAACATGGAGCACACAAGGAAGCCTTGATTTGAGACTCAGTGCTCCCACTGTCAGCTGTGACTCCAGGGCACAGGGGATGTGTGAGTACACAGGACCAAAGGGCTGTGCTGTGTGTGGCAATGCTCTGTAGGAAGGAAGCACTGCTGCAATGCAACACATTTAGAAGCGTTCTGAAGAAATAGTCCTCCCCCACAGGGGCATCTGGAGGGCAGGGACCTTTTTCCATGAGTCTCCCAGTTGGAGGCACTGATCTGTTTTATCTGCCACTCTTCTTTGGGCCATCTCCCATTCTTTCATAGCTAAACAAGGATATGCAAAGAGCCAGGACGTTAAAGTTAAAGGACTTAATGCAAAGAGCTTTTTTCCTCTTATCGTCTGCCACAGACTTGGAACAAAAGTGGTAATGGAACAACACAGAAAGGTCAGGGGATTTTGGGGGGGTTTAATGCTTCTGTAGTTGGAATAGCTTATAAAACGGTCTCAGGGGTCATAACTTAAGCATGACACATAAAAGGTGTACAACTGAGACAAACCAGTCATTCATCTGGTCCAGGATCTTGTCTCTGACAGTGGATATTATTGGACACTTCCCAGGAAGAGGCCAAAAGTGAACAAATTAAGAAATTATGAGTGTTTAGTTAGTGAATTGTCTGTTTTTAAGGAAGAGGTTCTTCTTGAAAAACAATAGTTAGAGATTGGCCTTGAGCTTGAGGGTCTCAATTAAAATACTTAACAAATAACTATGCACTTTTTTTGGACTCAATTATAACTCCGCAAGTACTTAATGTTTTGAAAATAAGAGGAAACGAAAAAGTGCATACTACTCCTCCTTTAGAGTTGCAGACAGCAGCAAAGTGCTGGAAAAGCTGTGTAGGGGTAATTGTAGGTTCATCCCTGAGGCTGATCTAGGCACCTGGGATAATGACATTTGAAATGCAGCAATAGCAAGTGGTGTGACTAGAAATATGCCAAGGAAAAGCACATAAAGCCCCACCCCATGCTACAAGACAAGCAGGGCTGTTCTGTGACATCGTTACAAGGCTGCAACTGGGCTATACGTCTAAGGCTATATTCCTGTTAGAACATGATCAAGGTCCCAGCCATACTGCATATTTCAATCATACTGTAATTGCACCAGGGGACAACTGTAGGAAAACCAGGTCTTATGATGCAGACATATTTGAGGTGGAGTCAGAGAGAGCAAGAGGATATTCAGAAGTAGAAAAGACAGCACAGTTGAAGTGCCCTAAGGGAACAGACTCATGTCTGCCAGTAAGTCAGAATAAAATGGGGCTTGGATAGAAATCCCATGGTAGATTTGTCAGTGCAGCAGTTTGATAGGTTTACTTACGGGTATAAGTTCATTAAAACTTGCTCTGGTCAAAAATCAACCAGACAATATGCCTTTCAGTGGCAGCAAAAGAAGTATGGCCTATCATAACAACAGAGGACAGGTGAGACTTCTCAAAGTCTGTATCAGAGACTTTTTGACTTTCCTTACTGCAGTATTTCTCTGGAAAAACTCAGGTTTCAGTAGCTGGCTATTCCCTTAAAAGCCTGGCTCAATCTTTATTATCTTACCTTTACCCCAATAGGCTGTTCCCAGTATACTATGGTGCCACTCCTCTTCATAAAGCTGTTTCCACAGAAAACAGTGCTATAGAAGGGAATTCAATCAAATAACATAACTATGTTTAAAAAGGAAAATGGGAGAAAAAAAGGAGAAAAAAGAGAAAAAGGATACAGAGAAGAATTCATATTATGTAAGCTAAGAAGGCAACCCTAAGGAACCAGTGGAAGTTCTTCAGATGTTGGATTGGGCCAAACGTGTTTTACTTTTCTGGTGCTAAGAGTTTGACAGATATCTTTATCCACTGTCATCTCTGTTGACCGAGTACTTACTCATTTGCTGTTTCTCTTTATGTGTGTAACTGCGGTTTTGAGAATTATCTCCAAGTTCCAAAATATAAAAAACGTCAAGCAGGAAGGAGTAACAGCATCTGATTTGTCTTCACGCAGCTTTTCATGTACTACCCATACTATACAGCTGGAAAAAGAACTAAATCCAAGTGGGAACGCTTTTTTTTTATGTTTAATATGCAAAAGTGCAAATATAGGATGTAGGATGACAGAGAAATATGTTGGCAGGAACTTCTGTGTAACATGATCCAGAAGCAACTGGTAACTTAGGAAATTCAAGCTCCTAAGCAAGAAAGCACTCCAATGTGAGGCTCTTTTCTCACATATAATGTCATTTTTATTCTTTTCCTTTAAGTCCATTATTAACCATGGACTGAGATGGAATTCTGGGACAAACAGGCCTCTTGGTCAACCTGATACTGCCACTCTTGTGGTGGTAAGCAATATTTATTTGGATTTTAAAAGAATATGGAAAAAAAGCTCTTCGCTCAACTGAACTTTCTTTGAACAAGACTACAAAGCAAGAAATAAAGATGACAGATAGTACAGGGCACTTGACACCTTGGCTTTGTATTTTACAACAGATACCAGAAACTGAAGTTACCTACAACCTCAGAAGAGTCACCCAGGGTTTACACACTCCCTAAGAAACATCTGAGATACAGTGAAACTCCAAAGGAGCTTCTGATCATGCCTTCGCCTGTTCAGATGCAGACCCAGCTGAAGAACAGGACTCAGAGAAGTGTCGTTGTAGAGAAGTAAGCTCCATGCAAACATCTTGTAAAGGATCTAGCCTAAGACTGGGAGAAAGGGATTGCTCCAATCCTGAACTGCATCCAAGCAGAGTCAGCTTTGGAACTCTTAATCTGAAGGCATTTCAGAACAGGTGTCTTAAATTGCACGTCTAAAGGTGTGTCAAAGCTCCTTCCTCAGCTGTCCATGTCAAAGTAAGGTAGAGTCTCTTCCCATATTGGACAAACTTTAAAGAAATCATAACAGATAAACCACCCCAAATTTCAGACTGCTTATCCAAAGCTTGTCTGAATGAGCCAGGCCTCTTTGGCAAGTAAAAACTGGGCTTAGATGTCTTGCAACAACACCCTTTCTTGCAGCAATCAGCCCCTTCCAAAAGTTTTGTTCACTCCTGAACAGCATACGAGGACAGCCATAATAGAGGAGGTAAAAGAAGCACCTGGGAGAACCTAGAAACCAAAAGCATATCCAACACGATGGGTGATCATGTCATATACCAGAATCCCATTGCAATGCTGGATAAGAGACAAAAATACGATTCCTCAAATTGAGGGGCATAGAAAAAGAAAAAAAGAATCAGCTTCTGGCCAAAGCTGCACCTACTTTGTGACGGTTGGAGCAGTTTGCAGCCACCTTTATCTCAAATGCTGAGGTGTGGCTCATGTAACTAGCACGCCCTGACATGCAATGCACATCAGATTTGAGCATTTGCTTATCAGATTAAAATGAAGCACTGCTTGCTGGGACCCGTAGTCTCTGAGGGCCATATCTCTTTATAAAAAAGACAGAGGGCCACAGGGCACATCACAAAACTCTGAAGATTGCATGTGGCCCTCCCACAGTTAGTTTCAAACATCACACGCTGCCAGAAGAAAGATCAGATTTGGAATCTGGGCTGCCAAGGCTACAAAGAAAATGTTATGAAGACAGGTTTCTCAGCTTTGGCAAAGCAGAGAAAGGAAACACCTGAGATAAGCAGGACCTCTAGCAGGTACACTGCACACTTGTCCGTTTTTCCACACACATGTTAACCAAGCAATAGCCATGTCTTTCATTGCCATCAACACTGACAGAGTATGAGAGGAAGAGTAGGAAAATACCTTTGCTCCCTCAAAAACCAGAACAAGTTTTAAAGCAGTCTGGTTGTCTCCTCCTTTCACAACTGAAGAGTTTATTATCACCAGTTCAGAACACGGGAGACATGGAGCCAGTCCTCTGAGTCATAAGGGATAAGACAAGAAGAAATAATCTCAAGTTCTACCAGGGGAGATTTAGATTGGATATTATGAAAAATTTCTTCACAGAAAGGGTTGTCAAGCATCAAAAGAGGCTGCCCAGGGAAGTGGTGGAGTCACCATCCCTGGAGGTATTTAAAAGTGTGGCAACTTCGGGACCTGGTTTAGTGGTGGACTTTGTAGTGCTGGGGTAATGGTTGTGCTTGATGATCTCAAAGGTCTTTTCCAACCTAAGCAGTTCTGTGATTCCAGAGTTGGATCTCAACTCCTTCTTCTCCAGGTAAACAGGCCCATCACTTGAGTTCAGCATCTGGCAGTATTATGTCTGGAGTTTGGTGGAGGCATTTTTTTTCCTTTTTTTAAAACAAGTCTCTTTAGGTTTAAGCTGAGTTTTACATGGATAGCTTGACAGTTTTGAGATACATTACTTGAGGTGTCACGGGGCTTTTTACTTGTTTTTTGAATAAGAAAATAGAAACACCTAGGGAAAACTTGGTTTGAAGCTTTTTCTCAGCAATCACAGTTTAATGCTTAAATGTTTTTTCCCTTTAAAATGCAAAATTTGGCAACTATTCCTCTTGTCACTTACTTGAAAAGATAATGACTGTTCCCAATATAACTGGCATTAATATAACACTTGAACCACAGATGTCATACAAAAAAACCCCAAAATCAGAAGTTTGCGAACTGGAAACAGAGCAAGAGAGTTTTTCCATGTATGCTACAGTCCTGCTTTTCCCTTTAGCTTGTGTCCTGGCCTCCTCAGTTACCCCACTCCTCCTACCTGTGCTTTCACAGTTTTAGAACTAGAGGGGACCATTAGGGGCCAGTTGGTCTGCCTCCAGGTGTAACATAGGCCATAATATTTCAGTCTTTGCTTCTGCTTTTCCTCCCTGTGTCATGACTATCATCCTCATCTGCCTGTCTGCTCAAGCAGACTTCTCACTTGAGAGGAATAATTTTCATTTGGCTGACGACATCTGCTCCCAGAAAAAGTCCAAGACAAGAAAAAGAAAATCCATAGCTGCTTTTTAAAATATTTTGACATATTAGAAGAAAAAGAAAGTCCGGAAAACACGATAAAAATACCCAACTATGACAGAGGTTATCACAGTCTTCAGCACAGTCAATGAATATACAATGTCCCTTAGAAATCCAGCAGAACCACCACATTAAGCAGGTGTTCATCACCTCACAATAACTCCAGATATACATCTAGGAACAAAAATTAGAGGCACTATCCTTATTAATTTAGGGCTGGATTCCACATACATACAATTCCTGATCAACTTCATATGAGTTGCATTCATTGGCTAGCATGAAAGAAACTTCAGTTCCATTAATAGACATTGATTTGAGTAAAATATCTATTACTACTTAATAATCAAAGTAGCCGAGGGAAAAGAGGAAAAGCATGTGGAGAAGCTCACTATGCAATGAAATAGGAAGAGTCATACTGTGTCACATACTCAACATTTCCCCCTCCACTTTCTAAGATCAGAAATGATAAAACAAATATTAGCATGTGCTCCTAATTTGACTCCAGCCTGGTGAGTTATTCTAGTTGGCAACTGCCAGTTCAACATTGCACACGGGTGAGGAATTAAATTGTACTGGTCAGATTCCTGATATCAAAAAAAGATTTAAAGATGCCGCTCAGAGCTATTGTGCATTCTGCCTTTGCCTCAGAAGTACACTTTCCTCGGGAAAAAAAAAAGTACAAAAGGATATCAGCAACACAGTCATTCGAAAACTATTTTTTCCAAGAAACTGGTTGAGGAAGTGAATCACAAAAACACTGACTAGTATCTCTATTTCATTTACCAGAGGCCATGTGGTGGCCCCTTCCCTGCATGATCTCCTTTCTGGGTCAGAAGGTACAGCTAAGCAGCACCAGATGGCCATTGGAGGCTATCCAGGCACACATCCAGGTAGCTTCACCCCATCCCCAACAGGCAATCAAGGGTTTGCTTTAGAGGAGAGAAAGGCAGAAGAAAGGATGAATGCTGCCATGAAGGGTCACTGTAAGAAAGGCCAGTCAGCTTACAACAAAAAACACTGCCTGTACCAAATGTTAGTCATACAGATTTATTTTCAGTTATAAATCTAACGAGTCTGGAGCTACCCACTACCAAATCTCATCCTTCAGCAAATGGCACCTGACTACAAGCACATCAGATAGTCCAAAATAACTTTCAATTTAATATGTCTGAACTGTGCTTTGCATCTATATTTTGCACTGTTCAGATGGCAGCAAAGTTTGTTTACTACCTCTGCAGCAGCATTAGTTGATACCAACACTTTAGAAGGCTCAAGACATTTGAAAACATTTTAAAAATAAGATTTATGTAAATATAATGCTCTCAAATATTTGTTAAACTGGCCATTTCTGATGAGATGTAGAAGGCATTGCACGTGCTTTTAACACTGTACTGTACCAAAGGGTTCAGGGGAAGTTTCAGTAGAAAGAATGCACAAACTGATTAAGAACTAAGCCAGAAGAGCAAGTGCTCCCTTTCCTAGTGCTCTGTATGTGCCCTATTGAATGGCACAACATCCCTCAGCATCATGATTACACAGTTTATAGCTTCTAGGAAAGATAAATCATAAGCAAAACTATTTGCAGCATTCAAGTTTAAATTAACTCATGTAAGGCTATCTCAAATGTGTTTGTGCTGCTATGCAGCTATTTATGTGACTGAAAAGCACACAGATTTTCTAGAAAAAGGTTTTCAAGTTAAGGGAAGAACACATTTAATACTTTCTCAATAAAACTTTTTCTATAGCAAATAAGTCATTTCTGGAAATGAAGCCCTAAATCAGAATATCCATATAGAAACAGAAAGTGTGGTTGTGTACCTAATACTTCACAAGTATTAAGGTCAGTAAGGCAGAAATTGTTTCCTATAAGCTAGTGATCAGCATTAAAAATTCAGTACTCTACAGCACACGTTACCCAGTGGAATATAAGACAGAACAGTTATTTCTGAGAGCAAAGAAAAAACATGGTGTCTATTATAATTTTTTTTCTAAAGGATACTATAAAAATACCTTTTTACCTTTCCCTATAAATCCAGTAGTAGATCCATGACTTAAATTTTGCAGTAATACCAAAATTTTTACTTTTGTTTAACAAGCACTATTAGAATTTCCTTTAAGTTACTGCAGTTGCTCATGTTTTCAGATTGTTAATTGAAAAAAAAAACCACTGCCTGCAAATGCCTGCAAAAATAAAGATTGATCAGATGGCTATGGATAGAGATCACCTGTGTGGAAATCCCAAGTTATCTTATGTATTTATTAATTTCTAAAGGCTTTCTTTGGATTATTGATTTTTGTTTTTCCTGTTTGGAACCATACGTGTTTTATGCAGAATTTCATTATTTTCCCTGCTGTGCCCTTTCTGCTGAAGATGATGAGCATCAAAACCAACACTCCAGCCTCAGGTCTCCTGCCACCTATAGCTCTAAAGAAAGATGCCAGGAGAGCAGGGCCAGTGTTAGAGCCCCCAGCACCAGAGATGTCCTTCCAGACAGTACTCCCAAGGCTATCCCTGAAGGGATTGCACATGGTGCCCTCCTGGAAGAGCAAAAAGTGAAGTCACTGCAGTATGTTTGCCTTATGAAAGAAATCTATAATTACTCCTTTTGTTTAAGCTATTGAGACTTGTGTGATATTTTTAGTAGGAGTCCTGGGAACTTTAGGAACTGTTTTTGTTTTTTACTTGTGTGCAGAGGAAAACGGGGGGATTTATTTCTGTAAGTTCTCGTGGGCCAGATGCTGATGAAAAGGCAGGAAAATCAAGAGGATTATAACTCCTTTATATACACACATCTTTTTATATTCTAATATTCTTATGAACGCAGTAGTAGGACATCTAGCCACGGGTTTGGGCTTTTCCCTCTTTCCAGTGCACAAAATCAGGGTATCCCACCCCCCAGCTTCATCTCAGTGTTCCAAATGCCCAGACCTGCCTGATGGACAGATCAAACTGTATCCTGCACACACTGAGCCATTGCTACAGGCTCTCACATCCAGGTAAAATACCTGGCACTTTTGGTGTGGAAGTAAGAGCATTGCATGAGAAGCAGAAAGTCTGGAAGACAGCAGGGCTTTCGTCCATGTAATGGATGAAAGCAGGGCTGGTAAAAGCCGCCACATTCACTGCAAACTGCATAAAACTCCAGCACAGAGTCGATTGCACATCTAATACTCAATGTGCAGGGCTTGGCAAATCTTGGCAACAAAGTGACTAACTCACTGGGAAAAACAGGGAAAAAAAATCAGTGGTAGAACTAAACTCCAAAGATTTTTCCATACGAAAATTCTAGGCAGCAAAACCATCATGTTCAGTGCAGCAGGCAGACGTTTTGTTACATGC
Organism: Neopelma chrysocephalum; assembly: GCF_003984885.1. Classification (NCBI taxonomy): domain Eukaryota; kingdom Metazoa; phylum Chordata; class Aves; order Passeriformes; family Pipridae; genus Neopelma; species Neopelma chrysocephalum. The sequence continues at coordinate 7,452,366 of NW_020897703.1, forward strand.
CTATAAAATACATACTCCTGTCAATTGGCAGCTTTGCATTCCAGGCAAGGCTCATCCCCAAAAGGTGAGGTCAGTACCCGCCTCAGAAGCTGCTCATGTACCAGAGAGAATAAAGAAATACACCTCCTCTCGGGAAGTTTAGAGAAGTGGCAGAAGCACGTGGAAAATCCAAATAAAATATTCTATTTTGTAGACCATTTTTCATTTGTGTGTATATACATACATATATTTATTTATTTTTCAGGAATTGCACTTTTGTGCATCACAGAAAATATTCTGCACATGAGCTTTGGAACTGAGCAAATTGTAATGCAGAACTGCATTTTGATGGTCCTTGCTGAACACTGAATGAGACCAAAATCCAAAGTTAAAGGAAAACAACCACTACATTTGAAAACTCCTATCAAACTAGATTTACTTTTAATGCTACAGGTCATGAACCCCCTTTTCAGCCTCATCATTCTCTGAATTACCAGATCACAATGTAAACAATTATTTTAAGTGCCTGTAAGAATGTGAGAATCCCCTCCCTAAGAAACGCCTCTGCTTTGATGATTCAGATTGCTAACACCGCTTGGGTTTATGTTTTCAAGAGTTTATAAAAGCACTTCACTAGGCAGCTTCATCATGGTTTCTGATGACAAAGCAGTTTATCATTATCAGAGGCCAAAATTCAGATGTTCCTGTTCTATTCAGCTTCAATCCAGATGAACGTAAACACAAAACAATCCAAAGACTGCTTTTGTTTTTACATAGGTAGCATTCCAGCTCCAGACAGCCTTGAAAAACTGCAGAGCAGGATTCAGTCAACATTCTCCTCATCGAGACTGAATCCCTTCTGCTCATTCAGACACTCCTGCTAAGGTCTGCACAGCAAGCTCCCTTGTCCCGAACAACAGGAAAGATCACGGCACTGCTGCGGAGGGGTTGTCGATACTGGATGTTAATGAGCAGCAAAGCTGCCTCAGCATTTGCCAACTGTAAACCATGTGCTCCTTTCCCTTGCAGAGAGTCTCAAAGGAAGAGGCAGCTAGTTTGTAGTCTGCTCAGGTATTTCTGCTATGCACCTCAGCCAGCCAATGTGAATCATCTTCTGACAGACAAGTACTGCAATCTCCAAAAAACTAAGTTGCAGGCTACTTTATGGGAAAGGAGTAGGTCTTGTTTCTGGTAAGAGTCATCACACACACAAAACAATGGTCAAGAGTGAGAAATGCAAACAAGAACAACAGATATACCTTGTGCCTCCAAGAAATTTTGGTGTTAGGAATAAGTGGGAAGCATGTTAGGATTCAATGACATGTAGCACAGCCAGTGATCACTGGTGCAGTAATGCAGTCAATGCAGTTTGGTTTTGGGAAGCTCTAAGGGGGAGATAACAGCAGAAACATGTATCTGCATCATTTGACATGTGGGCCAGATGAGCTCAGCAAAGCCCACTTTGGCTATGACAGCCACACAAACTGCAGTCCGGCCTGCATGGAGCATTCTGGACCCACTCAGGACACAGGGATGGCACAAGTCAGAAACTCCCCAGCCCTTCAAGCTCTCCGCAGTCTCTCAATGCCCTTTGCAAAAGCCAGGACATGTTCAAACTGCTGCTGCAGAGGTGAAGCAGCCCTGCCATACAGGACAACAATCAATTCCTAGTCAATCTATAAGACAACAATAGAAAAAAAGGTAAAAAATACTCTCCCCATTTCTTTCCTTTCCTGATATTTTGCACTATCCTGTCACTGTACTGACATATTCTCTGTGTTGCCTCTTTTTATTGGTAAAAGGATTTGCTCTGAGTTTTAAGAGACAAGCCAGAGCAGTTCACATAGCGAAGCCAGTAGCCAGCAAAGAAACATTTTCTCTAACTGTACTTTTTTCAGACTCGATCAGGTACTTGATCTGGTACATGAACATCAACTGTGACTTTCATTTTTCTTGTATCATTTGCAGTGGCAAAGGTCTCAAAGGTCAAATTATGCCTCCAGATACACACACAGTTCATATTCCGCCCACAAATGATACAGGGAAAAACTCAGTGGGGATAGGGGAAATGGTGCAATGTAACAAGCTGTTCTTTGTTATTTTCTTGGGCAGTGTGCAAGGCTGGAAGCCAGAAAGGCTATTTTAACTAGGTTTCTTACAAGATCTTTTACCAATTTGCTGTGAAAAACAAAATTCTACACTCAGTGATAGTCAAGGTTTTCAAAACTCATATGTGATTTCTGGACATTCCCCTATGTTACCTGGGTATAGATACATGCAAACGATCAGCTTTGCTTATTTTTTCTTATTTTATACATAAAGGAAACACTTCTGCCCCTGCAGCCTGAACTTGAGCTTTCTGCCTCTCAGTCAATCTTGCTCTAGAGGCCTGACTCCACACAGAGAACAACTGGGGTCAAAGTGAGTGAATATTGGTTTCCTTGGGTTCTGCCCAAGACCACTTAACCTTCATCTGCAAACAGGTACATCCTCACAAGTAATTACTCTCCTACAGCCTCTTGTGGTGGGTTCCAGGAGCAAAGAACAACTGTACATCTTCAATATTCGACAGGAAGGCCTTCTATGAGCTACAAACCAGTTCATTACAGGGCATGTTTCTGAATACAATGAAGCATCCTTTAAAGCCTTTGAAGGAACTCAAAGTGAGAGCAGAGATGCTCTTCTCACTCTAAGCATGAGAAGGCCCCTCATTTCATTTCTGTTGCATAGAAGTAGCCAGGTGCATGAAAGGAAACACTGACAGCCCCCTTGACCAAATCTGTCAGCACACGAGCAGCCTCCTCTAGGCTGCACAGGATGAGAACATATGCTGCAATTGTATTTGGGGGAAAGAACTCGTTCAGATCAAAATACAAACATTTTTGTTGCTAAATGTTATGTTACAAGTTAAAACTTTATGTTACAAGTTAAAGCTTTATTAATGTAGCTTAAAAACAGCAAGAAAAAAAACCCTAAAAAAGCTCCTAGCAATACTTATTTAGCGGAACACCCGTAAAAAACATTTATTTTAGGAAGAGGCTATGTAAGGTTTCAAACAACTCTCTTAAGTGAACAGGAAAAAAATTCTAGCACAGTGTTAAAAGTGTCCCCTTTGGTAAGAAATATCACATGGATGACACTTTAAAAACACATGAATGCAAACTGCATTAGCCACTTCTTCTAAAAATAAGGTTTCAAGGACAGTTATTTGCCGAAGTAATATCTCTGCCAGCATTTAAACCATTTTGAACCACTATTAAAGCTGAAGATGTCTGACCTTGGGTAAAATTATTAAGCATGAATGTTACTTTGCAGACAGGATTAGTGCTGCAGGATGTGGATTGAGTCTATCAAAAAAAGAGTGACATCTTTTTCAGGTGTCTGGAAACAGAAGTCCAGATCCTACAACCACTCAAATATTTTTAAACCACAGCAATAAACAATAACAGGGTGTACCTTGTTAAACTACTGGGATGTAATCCCAAATAGAAAACTGCTCTAGAGTTTAGTGGGAACTGGGTGAGAACCTTAATGTTCTGAAAGGCAAGAATAAAAAGCAAAAGATTTTAAATCATCACTTGTTAACAAACACCTTTAAAAATCGCATTAAACTGTAACTTACGCATTTTCAAGTCTTATGTGCCCATGAGTAGTAAGAGTGTGGCTGGGTAAAGCATCCTTCCAGGAGAAGCAAACCTGGCAAAAACCAAGACCAAAGAGAGAGGAAAACAATATTAGTGGATTTTTTCCAGATCTCACTTAAAAACATCACCGAACTATGTAAATAGAGATTTCTTAAAGGCTTATAAATTTATTAAATTTGAGGGTCTTTTCACAGGTACAGCATGAGGTAAACTAATAATAAAAATATTGACCCTTATTCATCAAAAGACATCAGTTATCTACTCCACAGCAGGAATGCATTTCAGCTTCACAAGAAAGTATTCTAAATTTTTCTCTGTGTTTACTGTTGGAGACAACACAAGCCACAAAACCCAAGGTTCCACTACTTTTCAGTTACAAGAATTATTCCTATAAGTTCTATAAGAGCCAAAACAACCCTCCAGGTATATTAAGCTTTCAAGAATCCAGAATTTAAAAAACAAAATAATTTACATAATTTTGGAATGTTTTTAATTTGTTAACTTATGTTCGAAAATGTTAAGTCAGATTTCAGATCTTTCCCCCAAACTATATTAGGTATATCAATAAATAACAAATATGGAAATCAGCATTCCCATAATAATTTAAAATCAAGAACTTTAAGATGAATATCTAATGAGGTAAAATGTGATAATATGCAAGTAACTGACTGGAATACTCTAAGAGTTGTGTACAGTGCACATATTTTCTTCATTATCAGATTTTTCCAGAAAAAAGTCTTTGTTCTGAGACACAAAACTAATGCTTATTATACTGTTTTTCAATTAAGCCATATCTTAAAATCCAGTAATTATTGAAAAATGGACAGTCTCCAGTGTGGGTACCCTTGAACTCTACAATCAACAATTGACATTGATTATATTTTTTCTTTCCAGAAATGTTTGTTCCCAGGCTCCAAATCTCCAAATTTAGCATGCTGGTCAAATTGTCTCACTCGTTCAATCCTTTTGAGCACAAATATAAAAACCCCACAAATATTTTCACCAGAAGTTAAACATTCCAAGCTAAAGTACATAAGGTAGCATTTAAATACTTATTTTCTCATCAGACTATTTATTTCTTAAATCTAAGTGATGATGATTATTTTTGGAGAGCAAGGAAAGGCTGGAAATGGTTTTCCTTCCAGCAGCTATCACTAACTCAACACATGTCTTTCATTTCAAGTTACCATAGGCACTGCAACTAAAGACCATAGAAAAACCTCCAAGCTCCACTTTGAGATGGTTCACCAGAACACAGATTTCTCTAATCTTAACTCCCAGGGCAAAATCCTGGTCCCAGTGAACTGAATGGTAAAACTGCCACTAGTGCAGCAAGGTGAGGAGTTCTCTCAAATGGTCCTCGGGAGACCTTTTGAAGCCTCTGCACCAGCTGCTCTTTGAAATGCACTTTTCTTTAGCAACATTTGCCCCAGCCCATTCATCTCTTTGTGGGACTGAAATGATTTAACTGTCTCTGACGAATTAGTCCTCTTAGCTACCCATTTGTTAACAATCCCTTTGCATTATTCCCTTCAGACGACACTGATGGCCTTATTAGAGTCTAGCACCCAAACACCACAGGAGGACACTGCACATCTGTGACACACACTTGGCATTCAGAGCTCTTCGTTCATCAGAGCCGATTTCCCCGCCAACAACGCTTATGTGGTCTCCTCTTTCACCTGTGCTTCAGAGGAGAGTCCAACTGATGTGGGTTCTCTGTGCCCAGATATCACCGTACTTTTCCCAGCCCCCTGAGGTGAGACATTGCTGCCTTCACCGTTTGCCTTCCTGTATGTTTGCCCAGGGATCTCGGCCACATAGTGCCACGGGCAGTTCAATGCTTTCCATACTTCGCTGCAAGAAGCCACTCAGTTCCTGCAGGATTCAAAGACACCTGAAAAAGAAAGAACATATCCATTAGTGAAAAGCTCCTTAAAAATTAAAGCCTCCCTGCAATGGTCCCAACACCAAAGCATCTTGAATGCCATACCTTACAAGTTAAGGAGAGTGCACAAATAGTACTTTCTGCCTTCAGACACCTACGTCTGTCAACTCTACAGGAGGATGCCCATCCCCGAGACAATGATTTTATGTTTGTAATGATGTCCTTATGTTCTAGTAATTATAGAGAGGAGAAGGTAGAAAGGAATCTGACTTTTATATCAAACTGCATCAAAACCAGTGATGTCAACTATTAATATTCATGTCAATATTTCAATTGAGGGGGAAAAATCATAACAGATTTGTCACAGAATAACAGACTAAGCTAGAGGCAACAGCTTAAAATGACTGGCTTGCAGGTTAGTCATGGTCTGAACATAGATTTTCTTCCAAGTAGGAATAAGAAAGCTTTTCCAATTCTATTTACAGTTTTTAAGTATTCAGAAACAGACTCTACTAAAGAACAGTGGAGGGGTTTTTTTTTCCATTCTAACCAAGAGATTCACAAGGGATTTATGAAGGCTTTTTTAAAAACAAGTAAGAGTCATCAGGTCACAGATACCAAGTTGCCCTCTTACTGCAAAAATGTTAACGCTACTGGTCTACAAGAATATCAAGAATTTCCTCATTGTATCACACATAAGGCAAAGTCTTTATATTTATAGTTACAGGATAATCAGCTACAGAGCCCTCCAGTATTTTAGAGCAAAAGCACATGAAATTTTTAGCAGCCATTCTCTGGAGGGAAATTTCAAGGTGACTGGAACAGTACTTTATATGGATAAAAAAATGCTTATAATTAGAACAGACTTCTTAAATGATCATTTTGCATTTCTTATTCATATTAGCAGATCGCAGAAAAGGTACAGATACTTGAAAAGACAAAAATTATAATTGATGTTATTTTAATTCTGTATTATAAAGAAAGAACCTACATCATTCTGTTTGGAACTAAAAAGCTACACTACTTCCTCCTTGAAAGTCTGGGCAGCTATGGAGAGCTATTCACTATTAAGTAGGTAAAACCACACGCAGAGTTCACAAGTTATTCCTGACTTTCACGGCAGCACTTGAAGATTATCACACAAGATGAAGCAAATGAGTTTATGCAAGAACTTGAGAAGTGAAGAAGACTTAGACAAAAGGGGTAAGGACAAGCTCTCATCCATGGACTGCCACATAAAAATTGTGAGTTTTGAGTCATTCCTACAGGAGTTTGTGACTGTGACCTTGCTCTTGGTGCAGCCAGGGTTTTAGCTGTGGTGTCCACCTGCCTAAGTACCCTCGGACAGCTGGAGCTGCTTTCCTTCAGCTGATAACCAAAGCTCTTCCTTCAGTCTCCCCAAACAGAACCAGAAGATGCAACCTACCCCCAGCACTGCCTGCATGCACAGGAGAGAGGGGCAGACCCTCCACAGAGTTCCAAGATATGATTATTATTTCACCAGTGTGAAGTTAGCTGGACCCTGGCCAGTCTCAGCCTTGGTCTACCACACATCCACCACACAATTGTCTCTGCCACTGCTTCATTAAAGAGTGTGAGACCGATGTGGGGCCTGGCCTGTCTTTGGATATTATTTGCATAGGAGTGTGTTTGTGTACCTGGACCTGGCACTGTTTATGCTGTCCCCCTACTAGAAGGGAGAAACCAAATGAATTTCTGTTTCTGGGATTGTTAGTCTAGCCAGTCTAGCTTGCTTGCTTGTTCTATTTGTGATTTTGTTTTGTTTTAAAACAATAATGCTATTAAAACTCACTCTATAAGCAGAGATATAGAGAAAACTGTATAGACCCTGATCAAGATGTTCTCAATTTCATTGCAGCAGGCTTTGAATTACCTTTTGAAACTGGAGCCAATCTTCACAGATATTCACATGAAATCTCTTTAACTGAAGAAATGAGTAGTAAGGTACAAACCATATCTTCTTACAAAATCCAGTATGAAGTAGCACACGAAACATTTATAGGAAAACACAAGCAAAAACTGCATTAAGTGGGTAGGTAATTAGCAGACCTGGAAAAGGGCTTGCGTGCCTAAAAGCTTATCTATTGTCTCTCTTCCCAGTTATATTGGTCAGTGTAATAAGAGAACCTGCTTTTCCCTACAAATCTTCCCTTGCAGAAACTGGGACTTATCTTTTTCTAGAATGTGCTGGTCATTCCCCCCCCAGATACCCCTTTGTAGTTTGTGCAGATCATCCAGATTAAGCCCTACCCTATCACATTGAGGAGAAAATGAAATTTTCAGTGAACTTGCAATAGTAGGCAGTCCTGAAGACATGGGATACAATGACCACTGACTCTCATCCACTGAACCAGGTTTTTCCTAATAAAATTTGTGTGCCAGCAACTAACTAGATTAAACAGAGAGAGGAAAAACAGAGTGGGCAGAAAAACAGATGTTATGGTAGATGTTTGAACAGGAATGCTTACGTTGGAAAGTGTGCATGATCTTACACAAGGGTTAGAAGATGGAAACTAGTCTAATTTACTATGGAGGATAAAAAAGGGGACAGAACATCAATACTGTCTGTTTAGGCTACTTCCCTTCCTTGCCTTGAGCTTGCTTTACACACCTGCAATTAGAAGAAAAAAATATATATATAATGAAGCTTTTGAAATCAAGTATATGCCTCAGTTTTACTGCAAACTTTCTGATGCATCACCCATTATCATCAGAAGTGTAGGACAGAATTCTCAGGCAGTGAAGAAAATCTTTTTGCTTTCATTGTTTTGCTGTGTCTGCCCCTGCAGCCTCACTTAGTCTCTCTAATTACTGCATTATTTAGTAATAGTGGGAAGATTATTCCTATCAGTCACTGTTCAGTCTAGGTCCTTAATAAGGTGTTACTGGCAAGGCTGCAAAACCTGAGAGTATGAGCTGAGGTATCAGGATCCAGTTGTCTCAATACATTCCTTGTGTAAAGAGTTGGCAATAAAACACCTCAAACTTAGGAGCAATGCTTGAACAAGAAAACGGTTTTCAGAAAAGTACTCAAAAAATAGTTTCCCCACGCAGTTCCACCCGATTATCATTACTCTGAACTTCAATTATCATTACTCTGAACTGCAGAACTTTCGAACAAAGAAACAAATACTTGAGTGATGGCAGAAGGGGGGGGCTTATTTATTTATTTATGCATTTATTTTTTATTACAGGAAGTTCCTAGAATGCAGGCCAGTCATTTCAGTCTACCAAAAAAAACTCGTGAGTAAATAGCTGCTGTAAGATTTTTCAGGATTTATGAAAGCAACTGTCCTCTACAAGAGTTAGGTTAGAAGGAAGAGGAGACCATTCACAGTGCAGCAGCAGGAAAACATGACTGGGGTCACTGGCACTCTAACCTAATACACAAGTCTGTTACTTGGCAATCAACAATCGGTGACTGCAGTCATAATCGCTGTCCTGGACCTGCATATTGCGCAAAGTTGTCCATAAAATTACTCATGTGCATAAGTAGTCCCACATGGTTCAGTGGGTCTCATTACGTAAGTGTTAGCAGGGGTCTGAGGTCAAGATACTGCATTCCTCAGACCAGACAGATTCCCACTGAAGTGATTAGGAGCGCTTCATTTGCCAAACAGAAAGAATTCCACAGGTATTTGTTTGAAGTGTGATACAAATTTACTTTGGCCATAGTTCCACCTTTCTTTAATGTTTGCAGGAAAAAGTTATTTGAATGCACAAGTATTTACTGACCAAAGCAAATTTCAGACCCATATTTACAAGTATTTGCACCAGAAGTTTTTGTACACAGCTACCACCAAACACGTTATCTGACCAAACTATAAAAAACCCTCAAATTTCTACCTCTCACACTCAGATTTACTGATTTACGAGAGCATGTGAGATTTTTGTTAATTTTTAGACGTACAAAGAAATCGTTGCCCATTTGCAACTGAAAGGTAGACTACACTCATTGCCAGGTAAATCATTTCGTTTGATCCCTGAGCAAGCGCTGCAACAGTGAAACGTGGTAAATTAAGCAGACATGTTGCTAAATCAGCAGCACGGGATTGAACCCTTAGTGCTATTCACTACAAATGGATCTGCTGGATTACGGGTCATTAGTTCAATCACTTTTACCAAGTACAACCAAATTGGAATGTTATTAAACATTTATCTTCAGGGGCAGATTTACTGTGAAGATAAGGAGATTGTAGAGACTCTCCATTAGCACTGCCTATTCCAGCATGCATTCCTGTCATAAGCACCTTTCATTCATAAAAATATCTCTGGAACCCAAAGCATCCCACAGATGTCTGCCTTTACATGCTGGTGACCGCACCCTGGCACCCTCCAGACGCTGACCAGTTAATTCCAATACACATTTTTTGATAACCTCTTGCTGCTTTCCTACTCCACGCTGTCGAGACAGCAGAAGCAAACCCTTTTCAAAAAATACAAACTAAAAGCTGGATTTCCCAATATTCAGTCAGTCCTAAGGACACCGAGTCACTGAGCTTGCCCCTAGCAGCGGCCCACACAGTATTTTTTGAAAAACAGAAAAACAATTATTTAGAAATGTAATTTCTATCTCCTAAGGGTTTACTTTAACTCTTACCCCGGGCCTCCGCATCTGACTCCTGTCTCCTTCCGCCCCTCACACTGGCTAGAGCAGGAAGGCAGGGCCTGTCTGTGAGCCCCTCGGATGAGTTAGGAAAAAAACTAGACAAAGAAATTCTCACAGATCTTTTGCAAGTCCTAATCGCAGGCCTTGAACAGGCACCCCAAACAATCTGGAACACAATAGCACCGACAAAAGTGGCAGAAAGATCTCCCTTTACAAGAATGGTTTGTCAGAGAAAAAACATTAGGAGAGAAATGGGAACGATTTACCACGTTGGCTGTAGAGGGGAATGGCTCTTACTAACTGAAGCTGAAATCATCAGGGACTTGCTAAGAAAAAGGGTAGACACACAAAAGCCGTTTCCTTTCCCTCTGAGGTCAATTTGGGTCCTTAGAAATTTTTACCTGAGCCCATTATGTGCCATTGAAACGTAAGGAATTAACTAAGTAGGAGGAGAGGGCAGTTTTCACCCTGGTCTATTGTTTCAGCTCCTGCAGACACTAACATTTGCTATAGTTTACACTCCTCCACACTTGTGGTTGCCCCACAAAAAATCAAAACAGTAATTTTCATTTAGAGGTCAAATTCCAGAAGAAAATAATCACACCAGGAAGCATGGGTTGGGAGGTTTTTGTTGCAGGTTCTGAACAAGAAGGTTGCAGTCAAAGGCAGAGTGTAGTTAGCTACCTTTGCCTTACCCTAATTTTGATGGCTTCCTCGTTTCCTTGAAAGAAGGCTTTATTCTGATTTTTAAAGCTGGCTTTCACTCTATGAAAGAAGGAGGAAGCTTATTATAATCTCAAATTCTTTGCATTGCTGATAGGTAAGAACTGGAAAGCTGGGCAATAAATAGAAATTCAGCCTCTTTTAGTTACAATTAAAATTACAGGTCTCATTCAACCATAACTGATACATGAATTACAACATCAATAATTACTTTTATTACAAAATAATTGTGACAATCAAGCCAAACCAAGCACCCGTGACCACACATCTAGGTCTCCAAAGAGCCAAACTGGGCCCTGATTCTTGAGGAAGGACCAAGAACCTGAAAAAAGCCTTGTCTCCCAAGAGTGAGTCTCAGACCTTATCAGAACTCTTTAAATGGATCAAGACTCAAGCAAGCTATATTATTATTTCATTCCAAAAGACCAGTTTTTAAATAGTCACAAAAATACACAGCCTGCACCTTAGTCAACCTTTTGATACGAAGGATAGCTAACAGAGAAAGACCAAAACAAAACTCAAATTACCCAGAATCAACTCTTGAAATTCCCCAAAAGGCAGCATATTTCACTGCTGAAAAGTGCATTTTTGTGGAAGGGTGTTGGTTCTGTTATCAACTGCCATGCCCTTGCTAGCTCTTAAAAGTAGAACAAATGTTAGGAAAAGTTTTATGACTGAATGGGGAAAGGCAGGAGACAGACTATTAAAAAAAGGCATGGGAAGGAGTTAGCACAGAGCCAAAACAATCTTGCAGCTGCATTACATTATCCCAGTGGGAAGTTGCCAGGCTGGCAGCAAAGTTAAACTCTACGCTCATGAAAGGGAAGCACTGATACCACCAGCTACAACTTGCATTAAATGAGCTTCCCACACCTCAGTGCCAATCCAGCTCAGTCCTGATCTGCATGCTGTTCCAGCCCTGGGCCTGCTTTACACGTAGGCTGCCAGTCAATCTGAACAAGTTCTACATCCAAACTGGTAGTGACGTACAATAAGGCTTCCTTCAAACTATCACGATCAACAGTGAGGATTGTTACAGGTAAGCAACAGCAGACAGGTACTTCTCTGCAATCTGTAAACTTCTTCCCACCCCAACACAATCTGAACATAACACTTAAAACCTATATCTCAAATGAGCTTCCCTTTTCATGCTGATTATTTTATAATACCACAGATATACACAGTACTTTTTAAGATACAAAATAAAGCCATTTTCTTCTCAGGCTGGGAGAGTTTACTGTGTCCCAAGAAAACAACTTTGGAAAGGGAATTTATAGAAATAACTGTGGTAAGCAAAAACATCTTGGAGAAGTTTCATACAGTAAAGCAGATCAAGAAGCAGTACCATGGATAAATATCAAAAGGACAGCCTGTGCTTAGGGTAAGATATGGCAGAAAGCCTAAAACTTTTTTCATGTCCTTGTCAGCATGACAGAGGCTCAGGGTGCCAGCTGAATGCTTTCTTTCACCTGCAAGTATATTCCCATGGTCACCTGCCAGACCTTTCAACATTGTCCAAAACCTACTGCTTCCAGAGACTGACAGAATGTGTGGAGCCCTTCCCTGCTGATGTAAAAGTGAAGCCATGACACACACAGTAATGTGGAACCACAGAAACAGAACCAACCTTCTTCTAGTTCTTTGCTCTTTCACAGGGACACAGGCTATGGAGTTGGTGCTCAGTTGCACAGCTCCTCCAGGTTACACAAACTCTCAGGGAGGAACAGATGTTCGAATAATAGAAATTTCTGTGCCATTTAATTCAAAGCACTTTATAAACATTAACAAAAACAAACCCTGGGCTATAAAAACAAGTTATAGATGGGATCACCTCACTAGCGAAATGCAGCTGCCTTTGTCCCACAGAATTGCAGCTAATGGTTCATGGTGACATTATACCACCATCCAAAGGCAGGAAAAGAACAGGCTATGAGGCCACATTCAGGAGTCAATTTTTAATATTTGCTTTTATGAGAACTACTTCTATTAATTCAGATATTAAGTGCAATTCATTGCACATCACAGCTCTGAAATTCTTTTGGTCATCTTCACAGAAAACTCCCCAGTCTTTGGAAAGAGAGAGTCAGAAGAAAAGAGAACCTCAGTACTCTAAGAAATAAAGGCACAGTATACTTCGTTTTTGACTGCACCATTTATATGAACGAGAGGAACGAAAAAGAAGTCTTAAGTTCCCTTCCTGCACAGTGGATCTTCCCACAATCGCATAACTGCCATGGAGCTGCAGAGTTACATCTGCCACCACAACAATATCACAATGCAAAGAACAATACAAAACCCGGTTTATGTAGTCTAAACACATGGTTAATATTCCTATGGGGAAACAAAGTCCAAAGAAATTAATACATCTTTAAAATTCCTTGCACTGACCCACAGTTGAGAGCTGCTCTTGGTGTCTCTAATCTTTGAACAGGCTGGTAAATCGGCCAGAGTTAACACATCAGTGCTGGTGAATGAGTTAATCAGTTCTTTGTTTATAGTTTCACACTGTCTCCAAACTCAAGTAGTCATTGCATCACTCTGGCTTACATTAAATTTTTCCCCCACTCTTTAAAATATAAAAACAGGGCTTTTTTATTATTAGATTATTCCAGAGCAGAGTTTCATGGAAGTGAATCAATTCTGTAAATGTAGAAGACATGGAGTCTTTCAGCTGTAGTGAGGAGATACAGAGACACTTCACTGGGGTTTTCTGTAATATATTGGATCTACTGCCCTTTAAGGTGCAAATGCAAATACATTTCTTCATCTTCACTCTCTCTTCCAACAGAAAATCCCCACAAAGATGCAGAATTACCTAGGCAAGTGATTTAAAGATTTTTCCAAAGAACCACTAGGGAATATTTATTTGCAGACAGTAAGTTCCCAATTGTTTTGTTTTCATCTTTCCATCAACGGCTTTACCATTTACAATAGAAACGAGTATCTTCTTTTGCCAGGTTTCATGTGGATGCACAGATTCCTTCTCAAAAGCAACCAGCCACAATACAGTAGTGCTAGGGGGAGAATATTTTGGAAAAATAACATCTGTATTTGCAGAACTCTATAAATGAAGATATCATTCATCTGATACACTGTAGGTCAACTCTTCCTTTTTTTAGTGTTCACTTTTCAGCAACTGAAATCACAAGGCACGAAGTCAACAGATATTTAAGCTATTTAAATAGCACCAAGGATAGAGGTCATGCCTCTGATGTGATTTATCTTCACAAGAACCCACCCAAATCTTGGAAACCCCGGCCTTGGAGATAGGAAATTCTGGAGGTTGTATAGATAAGAGATTGGTGTATTCAAACTACAGATAGCTTTTTCCAGAGTGTATTTAAATAGCCTAGAGCAAGGTCTTAGGTAAAAACAAACAAACAAACAAAAAAACCTCCCAGCAATGTGATATACTCAGGAAAATGCCCATGAAGTTGTAGAGAATTGCTGTCTCCTGCCCTGGTTGAGAGGCTGGTGTTTTCCCTAGTCTTTCACACCAAAGGCAATCGGCACTCAGGTCTTCCAGTAAATGCTACCTCATGGCAGCTGCAAACTAGCCCAGGAAAAAAAGGTTAAAAAAATTAAGTAATAATAGTAATAATAATAACAATCTTCCAGCAATCTTCCAGCAAAGCAGCCAACTGGATCACTTCGTCAAAGGTCAGTCAAATGTGAGAACTGATGCTAGTGAGGAAAGGGAGAAGGTAAAGCTTAGGGCTTCCCATAAATGTCTCAGAAAACCACTTCCTAGAGAAGTAGCAGAAATAGGCAACTCCAGCACCATCACTGCACAGACACATGCAAACATGACAGCAAATAACTTGGTAAATAATTTTTGAAAGCAGTGAAATCAGACAAACCTAGAGAGGAAAGACAGTATCTCCCAGAACTTCTGTGCTCGTTACTGTACACATTCGAAAAAAATTCTCACACGACTTTAAAAACTTTTAACCAGTCCTGTGAGTTCTGCCACAAAAAGTCTCATTTTTGTCTCAAATTTAGTCTATGAAACAGAACTCCAGCTTGTGTAACAGACAGCAATAGCACAATTAAAAAAATCCACCTGAGGCCAGCTCTGTTCAGCAACCAGAGGAAAGGAAGAGAACTAATTAAAACCATGTTCCCTAAAAGCAGAAGTGGTTAGCTGCACATACCAAATAGAACACAGTATCTGTCACAGGCAACTGACCTCAAAACAGAGGAGGGAGCAGGGGAGGTGAATGTAGTTACAACAAATCACACATTCTGAAGAAAAAAGTGATTTAAGAGCTACTACGATCACCAGGATTTGTGCTTGGGTGAAAAGAATAGCAGATGTGGAGCTAATGTAGATACTAAGGGCACGTTCATGCAATCCTGGCACAGATAAACCTGATGATATAATTGGGAGTTTTCCCTATTTTCTTTGAGATCAGTGTCTCAGTAATTTATTAAGTTCTCTTAACCAGTCAGTCCAGATAGGAAGGATTTCAGATTAATTAACCACAGGCTTAAACCTGCAAAGGGGCATTTTGCATCTCAGAGACCACCTTGCACCTTGCAGGAGGGAGCCAAAGGTATCTTCTGAGAACAAACATGGGGGTCATTACTGTTCAATTCTGAAATTTTCCCTGCATTGCTCAAATCTCTGTAGACTGCAGCAGCTATCATTTTTGCTTCTATGGCAGTCAGAAAGCTCTTGAATCATTAACATGGGAATATCAGCATTTCTATTACTCCCAGACATTTCTTTCTTCACTTTCCAATGTTTTCTCTGTGTTATCTGTCATTACCTTGTTTTCTCATTTTCCTTTTCATTAATGATTATTATTCAAGAGAGGAAATGTAGCACAGTCTGAGAATTCATTCAGCATGAATGGGGAGAGACATATGGTCTAGCAACTTAAGCAGAGGATCAGGAGCCAGACTGCTTGCAAGACCTAGCCTGATAGTCTCCCCCTTGGTCTTTGGGCAAGTCATTTAAGGTCAAATGCTTTTTCCTTCCCACAGCCAAAAGTTCAGTAGAAGGTCAATTCCTTTGGACTGCAGAAGGGGTTACCCCACTAACATTGATGCTTCAACATGTAGCTACACTGTCCTTGCATGAGGAGCAGAAACTTCCTTTAGGCTTATCCTCACCACAGTTACAACACAGGAGATCATAAACTCAAATATTTTGTGATCACGTCAATGCATAGCACGGCTATAAAACACCACAGGCAGGGAAATGCTGTGTACACTACATCAGCTGGTCAAGGAAAAATTTGACTTGGATGAGAGCCTTCTCCCAGCATGATTGAAATAAAGAACATGTTTTTTTTCTGATCTGCTCTAGCTGCAAACTTGTGTGTTTGCAAACATCACACAAACCAGTCCCCAGCAATAACTGGTGCTGACTGGTTCACCACAGTCATCCCATGAAGACAACTCACTGTGGTTTGACATCCAAGTCACATTTCTTCTCCTTCAGTCTCACGGCATTGGGAGTGAGGAGGAACTCCCACAGAAAGGGGCTCTGCAGTGAACAGCATGTGTGGACTCCAGGTGCAGCTCCCCATGGAGGATCCCAGCCTTCCCATCAGATTGCTAAATCTTCTCTGCATACACATGTATGACAAACAAAGCAGCAATGCTTCTTTCAGCCTGTTTTAGTTCTCCATATGGATAAATTTCACTTGCTTAACAATAGAGTTGGGAAAACACAATAATTCACTTTAGCATTGTGTTTGTGTTTCTTTTTACCACACAAAAGAGCAGAACCTGACAAAGTAGATCCTTCTCAGGAAATGAGCTGGTTAAAAGTAAGCTGTGTGAAATTTAGCCTAATTCATATGGCACTTTTTGTTAGATGCACAGACCTGTAGCTTATTTCTCCTTTGTTTTTCCTCTAGGGAACAGGAGCACTGTTGCTGAATTCACAGAGAGACTCAAAGTCAGGATTGTGTCCCTCTGGGAGCTTCAGATTAATGCAGGATAAACAGATTAAGTCGGACTTTGGTTCTCTGCTGCATTCCTCTGACATACCATGGATACCTGAGGCAGAGCAACAAGGTAACATCAATTCTGTGAAAGGTGCAAGATTCACAATCAGTTCCTAATGTTTATATGCAAGCTGGTACATTTTCAGAGCAATAAGGGTGAAGGAATTTACTTTGTAAGGTGAATAGATCAAGTATGGATTAGACCGAATTAGCAAGACTTTTGCCCCTATTCCCCCCCAACCCCATGCAAACAGATATTATCTTGAGAGTTATTGCTGCATTTTTCTTTACAGGTTAAGAAAAAAACCAAACAACATCCAATCTTTCAAAGCTTCAACAGCAGTCAGGTTTCTTTGTCCAAATTCTAATTACAAGAATTATGAGCAAACTGAGGGCTGTCCAGGTGCCTTATACCTTCAGTTCATGGTCTCAAAACATGGCAAACATCATCACTACCACCAAAAAAACAAACAAAAACCACAGAGTAGTACCTGTATGCCCACCCTCCCTCGCTTATTCGTTTTCCATGTTCTCAATTTAACGTCGCCTCTTCAGTATACACCAAAAGCATTTGTTTGAGTGCATTTGAGCTTAAGACTAACCGAGTAAAAAAAGTAAAGTAAACATCAAGTAAAGCTCAATTCAATTCACTAGAAAGCCATACAAACCTTTCAGCCACACTGAAGTATTTTAATAAGTGTCAGTTGCAAAATATTAATGAAAATAAAGAGTTATACTGGAACCCTCTGATCTAAACTGCTGCATACTCAAGGCTGTATTGAGAACTGAAATACAAGGACTTCTGAAAACATGCTATTTTCCTCCCTTCTGAAAAAGTAAGCAGAATCACACTTGTTGTCTTCATGGACAAAGGCAGAATCCTACTAAACATCACCCTTAGCACTAATTGAGAGGAGGAAGTTTGGGTACAAGTTTAGAGGACATTGGCTATTTGACATTCACTCACCACACAGGCACTAAGCAGAATGTGATTTATTTTACTTTCAAAGCTGAATGAACTGCCACAGAGAAAGGCACCATTACTCTGTGCTAAAAATATCCAAACACAGGGGGAGTACAGAGGAGCTGGTGCACTGTAAATTCATATTCCAACATATTGCACACTAACTTTCCTGTACAGACAAGCCCTTAGACTAATAGGCACCTGGGAGTCTTCAAGTCTGAGTGCCCAATAAATAAAAAGGCTATTTTATTTTTTTTTTTTACTGGTGCTCTGGAACCAAGCTCTGATGTCCCTACTCAGACAATGCTTCCATTGAAATCAAGTCTTGGTCTATTATTAAATACTATTTCTTTTACAGCTAGCTGCAAGCTTTCCAGGTTAGAGGATAGGGATTTCATATCAAGCCAAATCACTAATCCCAGTCCAAAGGAGATTGTGCAGGCATTTATTTTGATTTTATATAGGTATCTAGATACTGCTTGATTCAACAGACTGGTGAGTACTGAAGTAACTCCCCTCATATCCACCAATTTCCAACTCAGATAAACTCAAAACTGAACCAAACCAAACCTTCAAAGTTAACCTCCTCTTAGAAACTGTTTCAGACTTAGATTAAATCAAACTGGTTTAGACTCAGATTTGTTTGAGACAAAGTCAAGGACCATGTTTGAAGACCATTAACACAGCTTTCAGCTCTAGTTTCCCAAGCTTTAAGAGCTTAGTGAACCCTCAAGAGCAGAAAATGGTGTGTGTTTGAAGGCTGCACAGCACTGAGCTCACATAGCTCTGAGCCACAAGTTGCTTTGAGCTGCTCCCCCCAAGCACAGCAATCTCCCACACTGACAGAGGAGCCTGAGTAGAGCCCACTGCGCTCAGTGAAACACTGCGAGACGTGGAGTTAACTCACTGCCAAGCTCACAACCTGCTTTAGCAACTTCTCTGCCACAGCAAACGGTCCTGTTTCAGGGAACCTGGCTGCCCATAGCTGGGCACTACAAGGAATTATTTGGAATTCTGTGGAGCTGCAGGGAAGTGACTGCAGAGGTGAGGCTTCGGCTAACAAAGCAGACCTGGCCAGCATTTGCTTGTTAGATCTAAATGCAAGAAGCTTCTCAGATTCTGACACGTGAACTCTGGGAGGTACCCAGCCAGCACGTGAAGGAAACAATCACCTACAACAATGCTATTTTAGCTTCCTTCTTGCTACACTTTCTGCTTTTTTAGAACGATGGGTCAATGACAAATACTTTCCTTCTAGGCGGTTCACTCATTTATAGTGGTGTTCATGGTAAGCTTGACAGCTTTATCTTTCCTCAGCTACTTACAGCTGTGACTCCACTACTTTGAAGTCAACTTGGATTTGGTTGGATGAAGTGCAGACATCAGTGACTCTGGTTTAGTGTGTCACCTGCATTTGTTATCTTCCAGTAGACAATTTAATCAATTATAGTTTTTTTGTCTAGGCACCAGAACAAGACAAAATCTCTGATCAGCATTTCACAGGGTTGTTTCTTCACTGCTAGCAGGCCATTTAACATCTGATAGACCATATAAAAAGGTCTTCCCAGGGGCTTAGAGTGTTTGGGTTGTTCTTTTTATAGTGCAGAAGGTCATTAATGAGCAAGAGAAAGCACCATGGAAATAGCTAGACAAGTCTTGTTGAGTTAATAAGAAACTGTCATTCTGCTTCAGTACTTTCTCATTAAGCCTCGCAATGTTCACGTCTAAGGAGACTGATGGTACAAATCTATTTTAATGCTCAATTTAATTCCTCAAGACTTGAATCAAAGCAAGTTTACCCCTCCCTTTTTTTTTCCCATGATTTTATCAGTTCAGCAATTTCTGAGAAAAAGACACATTATTATTTTTAGAGATGCAGCTCAAAAGCTGAAATTCAGATTTCTTTTTATAATGGGGTAGTTGTTCCTTGACTTTTGCGAACAGAAGACCAGTCACCCCAAAGCAAGTTTCGTCCTCTAACTCTTATAAAACAGTCTATAAAGGTAGTCACCATACTATCATACTTTGAATGTTTTCAAGGACTAGGGTCTTACAACAGCTTTGTTGCCATGTTTAAGTGTCACACAGAAATTAATTCCCCATTGCTTAAATAGGATCAACGCACAGATACCACCAATAACTGAGCATGAAGGGTCTGTCATGCAATGATATCAATGAAAGCCACTTCTTCCTAAGAATTACATTACAAGAAAAGCTTTATTAACTCTTTAGCTACTCTCCTGTGCCCCACTTAATTTTGGTGCTCAGACTAGAATCCTAATTTAGTTCACGTGCCTTTGCTGTTACCAAGTATCTTTCTGCAGAGGATCAATTACCTGTTTTTCAGAGCTTTTGTTGCCAGATCCATTTTCTCTTCAGCAGCTTTTACTGCTGTGATTACTATCCCAAGCAACCAACTTACCAGAAGCTGAACAGCACACAGATGACGAGGAAATGTTGCTCAGATGCTTAAAGTTATGCAACAGTGACCTTCACGTGACACTGAGGTTCCCTTCAGCCTTGCCGTACAACTGATTTAAGTGAAGATGTGGGGTAAAACAAACACCTTGCTTTCAGTTACTGATGCTTGGTCACTGCAGGCTCAGTCTCTTCCAACCATCAGATCCCATACAGAAAGCCACGCTGGCACTGATGCAGCAGTTGGTAACTTAGGCCCAGCTTCAGGCATATGGAAGTCCAAGAGAAGAGAGGAGGAACAGATTAGAGAGAAGTTCACCAAAGGAAACTGATGGAAGAGAGTCACACGTTCCCTTTTGTACTTTACATGTACAAAACCTTCATGTGTGTATCAGGGCAGAACTGCTAACACCGAGCAATACCAGTTCTCTCCTGCTGTTTTGAACACTAAAGAAAACAGTCCAGTGCATTAGTGAGGGAGTTTCATTCTCTTATCTGTTATTCTCCAGCATTTGTTAGCTAAAGCTCTTAACTCTCCTGGCTACCCATTGCTCACACCAGGGAAGTTCCTAAAGCACACCTTTTCACACAGCATGGGTTTCATCTCATAGTTGATTTCTCTTTTCTGAACTCCACACATACAGAATTTCTTGTTAGTAAGCCCGTAACGACTGTACATCCCAGCCCTGAAAACTCCCTCTAGAGCTGTTTCCACAGAACTCATTTTTACGTTAGTTTCTTTTCCTTTTCTTCTCCTTACAACAACCTTCCAAAAAAGTCCCTAGATCTTTCAAGGCAAAGTATTACTTCCTGCAGTGCAGATACTGTGGTAAGGACCTGAAGTTGCTGAAGATTTGAAATCTCAAATCATTAAGGTCATACAAAGGTGAAAAGCATTTAAAGGATGGAAAAAGAGGTGAGAAAGATAAGGGGCACCCCCAACATACCAAAAATATTGCAGGATCCCAGTAATGTAAATAAACAGTTTTCATTATAGGCTATCCTGGTTTTGTGGGATCCTTCAGAAATCCACTGATCTGAGATAACTTAAGAGAAGTCTCTCATTGTAATTCCATGACTGTTTCCCATTATTCACTGTTACAGAAACAGTGCAAGACAACTGAAGACTTTTCCCCTCCCAACTACACATTTGCCAGCTGAGCACAGGAAATCTTCACAGTATTAGTTCTCTTGAAATCAGTGCAGCTGCCAGGGAGAAGAAAAAGGAAGATGTTAGTTAAGGTACATACCCCCAATACCTTATAGCAGATTTACAGTCTGTGCTGGAATCATGCCTAACAGTACCACAATCTACTCTGCACCATGTGAAGGCACAGTGGATGACAATGTGAGACCACAGAAGCAGCAGTGTGGGCTGGTGGAACTGGTAGTAAAGACTATAAAAAGACTTGAACTGCATTTTTCTAGCAAGGAAGATGGGGACAGTAAGGCAGCAGAAACAAGACCAAAAAGAGCTGCAAGAATACACGCAAATGTAAAAAAAACCACCCTGATTGTTTCTGATGCTTTCTGCAGCTGGTCAGCTCTGCAGCAAAGTCACTTATACTTATGATAATATAAAAGAATAAGAAATAAGCCTGCAAAAATATTAGTGAGAATTCATGCAAGGCTTCAGAGCTTCTGAAGTTGTTCTCCTGAAGTCAGTATGCCAGACTTAAAGAAGGAACTCTGTTTAGCGACAGGTAGTTTCCTTGCGCTTCCATCTGCACTTCAGCCTTTAGTGACAGTCGTAAGATATGTCAGCAAAACTCTGTTTTTCATGCTGCCATCACTGCTTCCTTCTTGCTGTCTCATCAGGGCCAGCCTTTGGTTGTACAGGGCTCTACATGCCAGTATCCCACACAAGCTGATACCTGATTCTTTCCTCAATTACTATTAAGTCAATACAATCAGCAGCATGGAGGAATTATGCAGGCGTTGCCTCCATTCTGGAGACAGAAAGATAGTGGAGTTTTTCTCCCCCAGGCAAGAAATGAGAAGTGTGAGATGTGATTTGTGATGAAATTCAGAACCACGCTAAACTTGCCCGGTTTCAGATTTCATCACCCCCACACTAGAAAGGCTTGGCAAGGTAAGAGATCCTCTGCCAGCTAAGAACACAACATTAGGAATTCAGGAAGCTTCCAGCATGCAGCAAGGTGAGAAGCTGCAGCTTCAGTCAAGCCTTCCATTGAAATTTGTTCAAGCTCTGAATTTTACAGGGTTTTGCTCATGGGCCAAGAAGCTGCCAAGCAACTACACACACCTCAACAAAAGTAAATAGACCCATTTCAGCTTTGCAAATGGTCATGGGCAACAGAACAGCTGGGAATGCTGTGTTCCTCCTTGGGCTTGCAGTATCAGTCTTATGCCAAAATAGGAGTGGTGCACACCCTCAGAAGGAAGCTCAGAGCTGGATGAGAGCAACTCCCCCGTGCTAAGGATACATCATTTTCAACAGTGCTAACAATGGTGTAAGTCTCAACAGCAACTGACAAGTTAGGGAAGAACAGTTCATGTTGTCAAATGTCCTAGGGATCAAATTAAATGTAACATCAGTTCCGATAACTCATAACTGCATATTTAATTGGAATTCACATCTTTCTCTTCCCTCTCCTGACCAACATCCCATGAGATTGCCCCCACTGCATAAGTTCATTTGAGACAAGCTCTGCACATATCATAGGTAAGTCATTAAAGCCTATACATTGCAGGTAGTATAAAAGAGCAGAGGCATGGATTTAAGCCTTTAACTGCTAAGTGATCCTTGTGCAACTTTGTCCAGACACTGTGGGGAGAGAAGGGAGGGTCTTTAGAAAGTGAACATCCTTCTGTACAAGAGTTCTTTTATCTCTTTAAAAATCTATGTGAGCTTTTACAGTAACACACTTCAAGTTCACGCCCTGCCAGCAAGTTGTACGTCTGTACAGCTTTCCACACATCCTTGAAACAACGGCTCTCTCTGCTGGTGCCTCAACATCCTGTACCACAGCCCAGCTCTGGAGGGAAAAGCACTGAATACCCCTAAGCAGAATGGCTTACTTCTTTTAGGGAAAATCCTGCTCCTTCCTCTCCAGGACTCAAGTTCATTCTTTTAGTAGGTGTTTCCCAAGTACTGTCCTTAAATATAGATTGAGAAGATCTTCTACTGCTAAAGAATCACTTACTTCTACAGTTTAATCTCTTATACTTTCAGTTGATGTTGGCAGGAAAACAGGCTCCTGGGGCTTTGACAGGAAGAGGCAGATTACTGTTTATAGATCCCTTTACCTTTTCGATATTAATTTACCCAATAGTTGAGTTCTGATAATTGACATCACCAGTGTTGATTCAGCAGCTTTAGTCTGGCTCATAGGCCACTTGCAAACTTGGATTTTAAATAAAAAACAAACCCCTTTACTACTGCTGCTTGCTATAATATTTCAGGAGACCTTTTACCTGTCATATCATTTAAAGGCTCAATACCGGATCAGAGATTTGGAAACATACCTGAACCTCAAATCTTCAATTCTAAAATATTACCTAAAAGCACCAGAAAGGGGGATAAATCCCACCACCACCCTGGCAATGCTGTTGTCACTTTTGCCTTTAGTAAGTCTTTAACTTCAAACCTAATTTTGGAAAATTTTTTGGGGTTTTTTTTGCTTTGTCTCTCCATGCCCAACTAATTTGAGCACATAAACACTAGTTCTTCTTATTTAACCCTTATGGAGACAGAGTAAATCATTCTTTTAACCACACTATACATTGAGAAAAATTACATTTGATGGGACTATCAAAAATCCATAACTGAAGCCAGAAGATACTGCAATACCAAGTTCCACATTTCTCTTGGGGTGCGAGAGTTAAACGTAATCACTAATTCTAGGGGTTTTTTTCAACATCAAATTCAGAACTAGAGCTATTCTCTCATCCTATGGTTTGGCTACTTATTTACTATGACCAATGGCACTGAACCACAGCTACAGCGTAGCTGTGGCCTAACCTGACCAAGAGTTGATCTTCATTTTTATACATCCAGACAAAAAGCAAATGGATGGAAAAGTTGAGTTCAGTATTACAAAACTGGAAACCTGCTTTGACCATACAGCAGATTTCACTAAAAAGATACAAGTTTACTATGTAAACACCTGCTGTTTCTATGTAAAGTTCATTTCTGAAAACAAGACTCAGACTTGTTTTTACTTCCTTTGTTTCTATTTTAGTCAGGCATCTTAGACACATTGTTTATCACAGTGTAGCATCTGAGTGGAAATTCTCAGCAATCAATGCCTCTAGGCCTATATTCATAGTGAGAAGGGACAGTTATTGCCTCCTGTTTATACAGTCAGAGATGGATCCCCTGTCAGAACCCTCAAATTAAAACACTTGACTGCTACGGTATCTAGTATCTGTGATGAGATCTCCTGAAACTACGACTGAGAAAAAATAAAAGGCTACAACAAGTTATGCTCAGCTGTAAATCAATTCTTGCAACACATAACCACACACTCCAGTCTAGACAGACTCTGGAGGACAACTAATGAGCTATATATAAAATGTACACCAGGAAAAAGCTGCATGGTGACACCGCTGAAAACTTCTTTGGATAGGCAGGCTTTGTGCTACTTGGATGACACAAGACAACCATTAACTGTCCTAAGCAGCCAGTTAAGTCAGGCTTGTGACTTTTCTGCACAGTGATGACCTGACGATAAGTACCAGAACTGGGGAAACACAGGGAGAAGACACACACTTAACAGATTATTCTCTGCAACTCTGGATAGCCCTGGACAAACCCCTCAGCATTTACTTATAGTAGATGCCCAAGGAGAAGGCCTTCGGTGGAATTTATACCAAACAACCTCAAAGCAGAATCAGTTTTTAAACCAAAATGAAAATAAATCTATAAGATTCAACTAGGATTAAGAATTTTTTTTTTTTTGCACCCCAGTAAACTGTTTCGTACAGAACTTGTGTTAAGCCAAAAGTATTACGTTCCATGCTCAGAATGAGCATCTGCCTTCTTTTTCCCCCCAATCCAGTATTGTGGCAAAAACGGCAAATGCACTATAAAAAAATTGAATTTTTTTAGGTTGGAAAAGACCCTTAAGATCATTGAATGCAACCATTAGCCTAACACTAGCAAGTCCACCACTAAACCATGTCTCTAAGCACCACATCTACACACCATGAGAATGCTGACTCTTCATATAAAATCCTTTCATTCAGCTCACATCTCTCAGAATCAACTGCCTGCTCTAAACCAATTTATCCTAAGACAGATCATCTAGTTCCAACCCCCCATTGACAGGTACCCCTTCCATGACACCAGGTTACTCAGAGTCTCCAGCCTGATCCTGAACACTTCCAGGGATGAGGCATCCATAACTTCTCTGGCAATCTGTTTCAGTACCTTTCCACCCACATAGTAAAGAATTTCTTCCCAATATCAAATCTAAACCTACCCTCTTTCAGTTTAAAGCCATTCTCCCTTACCCTGTCACTACACACCCTGTAAAAAGTCCCTTTCCAGCTCTCTTGTAAGGTCCCCTTTAGGTACTGGCAGGCTGCTGTAAGGTCTCCCCAGAGCCATCTCTGGGTAAGCAAAATAAAGCCTTTCACTTTTCTTTTAATTATGCTATTCATTTACAAATATGTCTCTTAGAGCCATATTCTGGAAATACAAACCAAACAGGACATCATAGAAGATTAATACAGAACTTATTAATTAAAATGTGAAATGTCAGTATTTGTAGCCCAATCTTCAAAAAAACTGAGCTTTTGCTGCTGCTGAAGTCACTGCAAGTGATGTATTCACATCACTCCTAAACTAAAAATAAAATCACACCATGAGTTTCTAAAATACTTCAAGATCTTTGGATAAGTATTACATAAATGAAACTAATTATTAAAATATTCACCATTATAAATATGCAAAACACCTGCAAATAAGTCTTTAGATCTTCATTGCATCAAAAGAGAGAATGGGATTTGCTTTCCTCAGTAATGAGGAGAAAAGTGATGTTCAAAAAGAGAGTAGCAGCCACCTGCTAGAGTCATTACAATTACAAGAGTTGTTCATTACATGGTACTGACAAATTATTCCAAAGAGCTTCAGGGCTTACAGTTGTGCAAAACAGGTCGAGAGGTTTAAGGTAGGAGTGAAACCAAACCCCAAGTTTTTCTGCACCTTCCAAAGCTTTTTTTTTTTTTTTAAGCGGAATCAAGTCTAAATTTTGCTTGTTAATATGCAGGACAAATGTGCAGTAAAAACAAGTAACTCTGAAAGCAGTATGCAAGCGAAGAGACTTCCCAACGAACAAGGAGCAGGGAAAAAATCCCCAGCTGGCAGCAGCTCTGATCTTCTAAGTTCTATGGCAGCAAAATTTCCTTCTTCCTTTCCCTGTAATGTCTGACTATATATTTCTGTTACAGACTGCTTTCAATCACGGGTCTGTCTGGCTTGTGGTAGAGATTGTCTGCTTTGTATCATCAGGATAAAGTTAAAGTAGCAAAACAATCACTCATTTGTAGAAATTGCAAATAGACACCTGTTAAGTAATGTATGTCTACATGTAAGACCAGACACTACTGACTAATGGTAGAACACCATTCTTCCTTATAACCCCTCCCTAGGACCAGCAGCACTGAAAAAGTACAGGTGGAGTAGCAGAGGACAAGCTCTGTCTCAAAGTATGCTCTGAGATGCCATCTATTCTCCCTCACTGGTCCAACAACTTGTTTTAGGGTGAAATGAAACAGGAGGGTCTTGGTGCACAGTGCACCCTGGTATTAGAAAGAACTGCAGAAGCAGTTTTATAAATAACAGCCAAAACAAAACCCAACAACCCACAAAGAGCAAACAGCAGTTCTTTACACAAATCAGTAGACGTGGGTGTAGCTGTAGTATAAATCCTAAACTGTAATTTATAGAAGAAAATATTTTTTTTTATCTTTTCCTCAGCAATTCACTACCAGAGAGAACACAGAGCATCTTGAAGTTCTCTTAATGTCTCAGGTAAATTTTCATGCAGAAATTTTAGATCCATTAGCATAGGAATACATTTCATTTGGAGTGCCTGTACAACAGTGGACTGCAGCAGTTATGGTAAAGTCCTAGTGTGCAAATCCTGATGAGACATGAATATTTCCTATCAGCAACTCTTGTGGTGTAACTAACAATTCAGCACAACATTTTGGCATTTGCTGCTTGCAAGGAGATGGATCAATACCCCTTTATGACCATATATCATAAGTACTTACAGTAAGGTTAACTAACAAGAAACAGATCTCTGCATCTTGCTGAAGATTACAGTATGCACCTTGAAGTTATCTCAGTGGCAGAGATAACAAGGAGATGAAGGATTAATATGTTATAGACAATTTCTTCAAAACATATTGAAGGGGAGAGTCCAGCCAACTTGATTTCTGTGTTTTTGCTTGGTAGTTGCTTTCAAGGTAGAAGAACATGGAAAATTCTTGTATTTAGCAATTATTTTGTAACTTTTTGAGTGGTAATATCTGTTATTAAAACTAATTTCTTTATTATTAATCCTCAAACAAGATAGATCAAGCATCAAAAAGTCAAAATTATTTTAACTACATTTACAGTAAGTGAAAGGGTTTTTTTTTCTTTTTATTTTGTATCAAAAGTCAAGGATTACAAATGGTATTAACAAGCAGACACAGCAGCTGGATTTTTTTTTCCTCTCTAGACCTTACCTGTTAAGTGGAAAATCCCAAGTATGTGTACTAGAGCATGCATTTACAATAAATGTGGTTTGAGGTTATTTAGGCATGTCTGTTTGCATTAGGGTCATACCTGGAAACTGAAAGCTGGATTTTGCTGGGCCTTGCACTGCAGGCAGCAGACATTCAGAGACAGAGAAAGCTTGCACAAAGTTAACCAGCAGGTCAGGGGCAGCAGGAAGCTCACAACTCCCCTGTATCACATCACAGCTTCTCTCTGCTGGATATCGTGGCCCTCTACCATTCGTCCACACAGAGGTCAAGTTAATTGTGAGCATTTAATCCAGCCAGCCAGCCAAGAGCGTCAGCCTTCAGGAGTGGTCAAGGCAGCAGTACTGTTTATTAGGACAAGATCACCTGTAGTATGTTAACAGTTGCCTCCACCAAAGTCTTAATATTTCCCTCCCAGTTTTTCTGTCTGAAGTTCACTACAGTCCTGATGACACATGTGATGCACCTTTTTTGACCATAACAAATGAAGATTCAAAGTAAGATTCTTGGTATCTTCGATTAATTTAAGTGGAGCAGGAAACAGAAGAGGGGCAGAAAGACCAAGAATATGAGTTTTGATTTTAAGTTATATCATAGAGAAAATTCTTGCACCTAGAATGAGATTTACATGAAACACAGCACTTTGATTCTATTTATGGTTTGTTCTGACACTTTCCCACACCGCAAAAATATAACATAAATATAAACACATTGACGGAAAGACCAGATTTACCTCTAGACAGAAACATTTGTACTCTGAAGGAACAATCACCACAGTATCCCTGGCATTCCAGTCCTCCCTAGGCTCAGGCCGATTGCCTCCCACAGCCACCGCAGCCAACACCTCCCACACGGCAGCGGGGCGGGAGCGCTGAGCCTGGACACGAGGAACGGTGCTTGCCGTGTGGGCAGGGACATATGCTGAAGAAACTCCCATGCAGTGAGGATATAAAAGACAGCAAAGACTTACCCAGTGTGTCCTTTCTGGCTACGGCCGCTGCAGCAGGGCAGCTCTACCACCGGCCTCCACCACCACAGCATGGCTGGTGCCCCCTCAGGGCGCCTTGCCCAGCATGGAGGGAGAGCCGGGCTCCTTCGCCTCGCAGGTACTTTCCCAGCCCTCAGCTCCCTCACAGCACACATTGTCCCGAGGTTCCCCTCAGAGGGGCAGCACGAGGGGCTCTCTCCCGGGCCGGGGCGCCATCCCCGGCTCGCACGGCTGATCCCGCAGCCTCCCAGGGCGGCACTACCCCACACAGGACCTGGCCCCGGGGCTGCCCCACGCCAGACTGAGCTCTCTAGTAGCCCCAGCTCGTTTTTCACCCCAAGCACAGGTGTAGCCAATCTCAAGTCACCCCCACACTCATTCACCCTCACTAGCAACAGGCTTTCTATTGGTTTTTTATTTAGCTGCACATCATCCACGCAGCCAGATATGGCAATTCCCTCAGTCCTGGTTTACAACTGGAGAAATACGGTCTGTCTGAAGCCTTCCCATTTCACCTCAGTGATCATTCTGTAGCTCACCGTTCAGCTACCAGAGTTTTATGACTTTTTAGACCATACCTGTTTCCTCAACATCCTCTTTTCTGTGACTGAAACCCCTGTGTCTGCCCACTCATCTGTTACAGCTTCAAAAACATTTAGAAAGAATACAGGGAAAAACAAACTTGGCAGAGGTTCAAGGATACAGCTTAAGAAGCAACATATTTGGACACTAAATACTAGGAAATCAATGTAGAAGTAATCAAGTATCACAAAGGCAAGTATCTAGTGGAAGAAAAAATAGTAAAACGTGTCATATAGAGAAAACAGGCACTGTTGGCTACAGTGAGAGGAAAAGCCCCACAAAATTTAATAAGTACATAAAGCATACATGTTTCAAAAATGTTAAATCTCAGTTAATAATAATCATTCACAGAATGTCAACTTTAAGTTCATTATTAATTATATTCCCGTTAAGATTCCTCCTGAAAAATGCCAAAATGAGAAATCTGCACAGGAAAGAGAACAGAAAAGGCAGAAAGGCGACATTAGAAGTGAAGAGGAGGAAGAGGAACAAGAGGAGGAAGAGGAACAAGAGGAGGAA